>NC_134855.1:53125971-53375971 GCF_049852395.1 Peromyscus maniculatus bairdii
TTATCAAATTGGAAACAAGAAGAGTCAGCTGGCTCCATTTCTGAGGAAGGAATTCTCTCTGCTTGTTCTCTGTATGGCATGCAAGTCTCACACTTCTATTAATGATGATACCTCTTCCATCAATATCTTGGACTATTACCAGTGTCTGAGAGAAATTTTATTGGCTGCTGCAGTTCATTGAGAATTAATTGATATGACACACTTACTCTACATGAACTTGGAAAAAAAAGTCTATCAAGTGAGTGATTTAATTCATTTTATGTTAATTATAAATTATGCCAGGAAACACCATTATGGATGGACTTGTTTCCAGCTTTCAGATTGCATGTGTGAGCAGTTTGTACTTCCGACACGCTGGATACTCTGACTGACCAGCTTGTACCTTAGGAGAGGCGTTCATCTGGCATTCTCTCTCAGTCCTGTTGGCAACATGGCGTGTTCTTAAGCAAATTAAGCCAGGAGGAGGCAGCAAAATGGCTCACTTACCTTTATTTGTAATTTAACCAACATTATGAGCGACAACCTCCGCACTGGACTATTTGGAATTTTTGCTCGCACTCTGTATATATTTAAATAATCCCCTAAGTGTTTGGAGAAACTGAAAGGGAAGAGGGTGGGGGTGGGGCTCCTGCCAAGTCAAATGGAAAATAGAAGATTATTTTAGAAGGAGCGCGTGAAGACTTGCTTGTGAAGGCGGCTTCCTGAGGGCTGTTATTTTCATTTCCTGTGCTATCCTGCCGATGAGTAGATTCTTCTGGATGCCCCTCTCAGCCTGCTAGGCTCACACTGTTATTAAAGGGAGCCCATCAGAATTGGGTAGTTGTTATTCAGGAGCGTAACTCACATCATGGGGGATGGCATGTCTTCCCACTCGTGCTGGTCCACTGGTTCTAATAGCAACCTGGAGCTCAATTTCCCCCTTAAGAACATTGCATTTCATGTGGAATGTCAATTATTAAAATGCAGTGTCCCGTGTCTTACTTCTCACTAGATGAATTCATTTGCAAAACTTGCTAATTTATGCAAATGATCCTTAACCTGTAACTGCCTGGAATCTATTTTCACTGTTTCCTAGGTCTGGGTAGCTTCTGAGCATAGATGGGAAAGGAAATCATTACTACTACGGAATCTTCAGTCTGTAATCATTATATTGGCTATTGAGTTGTTACCAAAAAATGTAGCACCATTACAAATAGATTAAAAAAATAAGGTGGTTTCAAGTGGAAGCCAGACAACAGCTGAAAAAAACTAGAGATCAGATTAAAGATAGAATTGAATGGAAAGATCTGATACCTGTATCTGCTGACACCTCTGAGTCATGTTAGAAGCTAATGACCTCTTCTCTTGAAACTAACTGGTTAATAGTCCAAACAGGGTCTATCAGCTGCTAGCAGAAGCAGATTCACCGAGTGGGCAGATACATTTCTGTATTTTAGTGACTGCAAAACACAATAGGATCCAGATGCCAATTTAGATTTTTGGTCAACCTTTTAGGGAGTGTATGAAGAAAAGACATGTAGGAGGCTGAGGCAGGAGGATCGTGAGTTTAAGAGTAGCCTAGACTACTAGTAAGATCCTATCTCAGAAAAACAGTGCGGTAGCTGATTACTGTGTGTTCACACATCTACACGTGTGCACACTTGTGTATTAGAAACATGAGGACACAGTGGGCCTGCTTGGTGTGTGTGCACTTGGGTGTGAGTCCACACATACCTCTTATATAAAGTCTTGTGCTTCCTCTCCAAACTGACCGGGTTTTGTGTGTACTTGCACATCACTGGCACTGTGTTTTAACCCACAGTTGGGAGAACCTCTTCTCTAACTTTTGTCCCACCAGCCTTCACTTACTGTTACACACACTCCTCTGAAGGAGCAGTTGAAACGGCTCTCTGCAGACCTTGGAGCTGCTCTCCTTTCCTCTGAGAGGTCAGGAGAAGGATTCTGATTCCTGGCCTGGGTCTAAAATCACGGGATACAGATCCATCACTTTTACTCAGTATTCTTTATCCCAACGAGTTTATGAAGGCCAGTTGTAGATCAGGTTAGCTGGAGAGAGCTCACTAGGGGAAAAGCTGGTGTGTGTGTGTGTGTGTGTGTGTGTGTGTGTGTGTGTGTGTGTGTGTGCTTGCGTGCCTATGTGCATGTGTGCACACCAGTCTACCAGTGTGAGAAGAGGAGGGTCAGCTGACCCTGGACTATCAATGCCAGCTAGCCAGCTCCCCTGCAAACTTCTGCATCACCATTGGAACGGCTATCCTTGGTCACCCTCCACTCACTGCGTACGATGACCTCTGACTTCCCTGGGTTTGCATACACCCGGTTACAAGTATACTAATGATCCACTCTCTCAGCTGCTGGAATTTTCCTTTAACAAGTGTACTGGTAGTTGCAAAATCGGAAGGGGTATCTGAGAATATTAGAATGGATTCTTTCAACTCTATAGTGGATTTCAATTAGAGAGAAAAAGAGAAGCTGCCTTGGGTAAAATGTGCAATTTACCACTTCAAGGACCCTCCAAATTCCACATTTTACCAGGAGCCCCTGTTGAATCACTCACTGCTCCTGTTTCTTTCAGAGCTGTGTCTCTTTAAATCTACTGAGGAAGATATTCCTTCTGGCCCACAGGATGCCAAAATGACTCGATGATTTATTTATGCAGCGCTTGGCAGCCCATAGTCCAGATTGTGGCTGAAGCTGAATTTTATGAGCCTTCCCCTAGTGAGTATATTTTAAAATTATATTAAAAATATATTTTTTTGCAAACCTCAGTTGTGTTTGGTCTCGCCTCAGGCCCTGACAACAGTGGTGAGGGAATTCGGGAATTAATACCACTAAGGGCCTAGCTGGTGAGATTTGTACTGTGAGGGCTTACATTGACTGTTAAGCTTTTAGTAGAAGAAGGAAAGCAGTACTATTCTGGCCAAAATGCTTTGATGGTGAATGAGACCTTTTCTATTTGTAACAATAGAAACAATTTACCCAGTCCTTCAACAGTTATTCATGGTGCTTCTTACAATATCCTGGGAATCATCTTCAGCGTGGGGGACTGTGATTAAAAAAAAAAAAAAAAAAAAGACAAAACCCCATCCTGCTTCTCCTAAAACAGATATCTCTGAGGAGCAGAGGAGACAGACGATGAGCAGGTAAGTAAATACTATAATACTGTAGGTAGACAGAATGGTTCCAAGTCACACAGACACACACACACAAAACCCCCATGGCCCCCGAGACTGGAGCTGGGGTCTATTTTAGGGGATGCTTACTTTAACGGGTAGCTTCTCTAAGATTAGAATACTAGAAAATCTGATAAGACAGTTTCCTAGACAGTTTTAGTTTGGCAAAATCGAGGTCAAGAGGAGCCCATGATGTAAGGCTCAAGTGAGAGGGGTTTAGAACAAAGCTCAGGAGCTACAGGCACAAAGATTGGGACAGCGCGACTCAGGACACAGCTCTGCAGGTCAGCGCTGTACGTCTAAGCTCCCCAGACCAGTGCTTCATTATGGAAAGAGACTCCAGTGTCTGTCATTCGGAATAAGGGCACCAGGGGAAGGAGGGCTTTACCCATGAACGACAGAAAGTGACCCAATGGGCATGAGAGCCTGCCCATTCTGGTTGGCCCTGATTGGTGGTGGTGGTTAGCATTTTGTAGGCCACTACCTCTCTCTTGTTTGTTTTGGGGTTTTAGTACAATTCACACTTTTACATCATTTGTTTTCTTTTTTCTTTTTTCTTTTTCTTTTTTGGCTTTTTGAGACAGGGTTCCTCTGTGTAGCTTTGTGCCTTTCCTGGATCTCACTCTGTAGTCCAGGCTGGCCTCGAACTCACAAAGATCTGCCTGGCTCTGCCTCCCGAATGCTGGGATTAAAGGCGTGCGCCACCGCCGCCTGGTCATCATTTGTTTTCTTTATCAATTATGTAAAGTATTGCAATAACTGAGGGGCAACTATCATAAAAAAAAATGGTGAATTTGATCTTACCAGCTAACCATTTCCTTTAAAAAATGCAGCTACTTCACCATTTTACAGGAAGTCATTTTTTGAGATTAAAATTATACTACTTCTCTCGCTAGTTGAAATTTTCTGTAGCCCATTACTTCTTTTCAAGTTTTGACCAGCTTTATGTCTAGTCTTAAAACTGAAGTCATGCCTTCCAAGTATTAAAAAGAAGAAAAAAAGTTTAAAAATACATGGTTGGGCATCAAGGAGGGGCTCAGAGAGATGGCTCAACCGTTAAAAGTGCTCCTTGCTTTGCCAGAGGGCCTGAGTTAGTTTCCCAACATCCACACTGGGAAGCTTTTAACTACCTGTAACTCAGATTCTGGGAGACCCTAACCTCTGCACATGTGTGCGTACCCACACAGAGACATGCCCACATATACATATAATTAAAATAAAATGAATATTTAAAAAAAAACCCTCTGTGGGTAGCAAAAGTACTCACATCAATCTGCCTGGCAGACTGCTCAAAGCTGCAGTTTGCTAAGCAGTCAAATAGAGGATGGACTTGAGTTCAAAGCCCCTGTCTGGTTCTTATTGCCGACATGGAGAACTAAATCTGGCTGCATTCACCACTGGCAAGAACTGAACAGAAGCCAGGGACTGAGTCTAGATCAGAGAAGCTGAGGGTCCTTTTTGTTTCCACTAAAATCATAACCATGGACAAATGCTACTGACCATCTTTAGAACTTTGTGGAAGCTCTGTTGACCAAGGAACAAAGACTTCATCATTCAACTGGAACTCACTTAAAGCATTTCAATAGCCCTTTTAAATAAACAAAGACTTATTTTCAAAGCATAAAATTTCAGGAAAAAATTTTACGCATAGAGGAAGAGATGTAATTATTACCATGTAATGTTAATTCGAGTGTCAAAAACAAATTACTTAATTTATTGGGTGCAGGAAATATACAAGGATATTACATAAAACATGAAATAGATACTTCCTTGCCTACTGAGTATCCAATTAATCATAATTCAAGAAAGGCCCTAAACACTGAAGTTAATGTGATTTATTATATGCAAACTTTTGAGTGGTCATCTTTTTTTTTTTAGATTTTATTTATTTATTTTATGTGTATGAGTGTTTGCTTGAGTATGTCTATGTACCTCACATGCAGTACCCTCAGAGGCCAGAAGAGGGCACTGGATCACTTAGAACTGGAGTTGTAGATGGTTGTGAGCAGCCCTGTGGGTGGTGGGAACTGAACCTGGGTCCCCCGGAAGAGCAGCCAGTGATCTTAATTACTGAACCATCTCTCCAGCCACCAGTGAGTGGTCAACTTTTTTAAAGATGGTATTACTGGGCTAAAGATGAAGCTTAGTGGTAGAGCATTTGCTTAATACATGCAAGACCTTAGGTTCAATTCCCAGTATAAAAATAAATTCCCACCAAAAAAATGTATAATTTCTCTACAACAAGATCAAGGATCAGGCCTGTTAATTGAGATTGCTTTATGAAGAAAAAAAAAGTATGTATGCTCCAGTGAAGGCCCTTAAGTGTAAATGCAAACAAGAATAGTAATTTTGTGGTCTCAAAGTATTCTGATGGGAAAATTCAACTTCACTGGTGTCCCATGGGTCAGGTCCACAATTAAGATTTTTGCTGATCTGTTGGGAGAACTTGGCTATAAAGGAACACATCATGGAGACTGCAGAAGATCTTGATCTTCTCTAGGCAGGGGTGTAGTGCTTTCAAGGTGATGACAGATTCTGGGCTCCGTGGATGCTGTGGGTCACTGAGACTGTGGGCACCTTCATCTGCCTCGCACAAGCTAGCTCTCCAGCTCACCCTATGTCTAGGCCTCCTGGAACACTTTTTCTTCCTTTCTTCTTTAAAAAAAATATTTATCTTTTGTTCTTTGAGAGTTTCATACATGTAGATAATTTTTTTTTGTCCTTTTCACCCCCTATTGCCATGTCTCACCCCCCCCCCCACTTCCACTGAAATCTTTTCCAGTCAGCTCCCTCCCACTCTCCTGTCTTGTGTGGTGTAGGTAGCACACTGAGTCTACACGGGGTTTCCTGCATGAGCGTGCTTAGAGGGCATTTACAGGAGCGTGGGACTTTATAAAGCTTTTCTTACTCAGACTTAAACCTCTGAGGGGGGTTTCCTTTCCCTTTGGGACCACACAGAATTATGCTCAAACCCTTCTACATGATGGCTGGTTTCTTTGGTCTTTATAGAGAATTCTAAGTCAAATTTCTACTGAGACGTAGAGTTTTCAGCAGGTCAAACCATAGAATTAATGGGAATATCTACCGTGGGAACCATCTAAGTCAAGACTTGAATCTCAGACTTTGAGTGAAGTTGGGCAGTTATTACACTATTAGAGCCTCAGTTTCCCTACTGGAGAATGGTAGTAATAATGTCTATAGAACACGGTAAGTGTTAAATGAAGAAAGGCACCTAGCATCCAGTAAGGGCTCAGGAATACAAGCTCCCTTACTCCTTGACACTTAACAACCCTGCCCTGTAAATCTGTCTCCACCCCGTACATCACTTCAAGTCACAAATATGCAGAGGTGGTTTTATGAGCCAGCCTCGTCTGACTGCATATTTTCTCTACGATTTCTGAACATGTCGCCAGGGTTACGAAGCCACCCTCTAGTGCCAGGTTGAATTTCTTTTTCCTTCTTCTTTATTTCTTTTTCCTCAAGACAGCATCTTCCTATGAAGCACGGGCTGACCTCAGATTCAGGATCCTTACACCCCAGTGTGCCCAGCTTGCCATCTGTGATATTTGAAGACTTCTGTATCAATGGGAAGGTACAGAGTAATGCTAATCTCCCTTGATTGGGCTGAAGTCATATCCACTCACCTTATCATACAAACCAAGGCACAGTGGAGAATGGGGCTTTCATATACTGTCCTCCAACGTGAGATTAAAATCCACCTGGTAGTTCAGACTTCGTTAGGATCTTTGACATGGTAAAGTTGCAATTCAAAAAGTGAACACCTTGGAGCTAATGCCTCCCGAGTCCTGGAGCTACTACTACTGAAAATAATCAAGTTCCTTTATTAATTCATTTATTCTTTCCCAATCTGGGGTAGCCTCGTCACATTCGCAGTGATAAGGGTTTCCTTCCATTTAATTAAAGCACCGTTTGTGAAGCAGGATTCTGAGTGGACTTGGTGATTCCTAGCACAGTCTCCTTCTCCAACAGGATCCAGACAGGATCAGTGTTGCTCCTTCAAGAGTTATACAATGGAACAGGGGGAAGTTATAGGTAATCCCTTCTTCCAAACTAGCTTGAAATAAAAATTAAATGGGCCTTGAGCGTTTGTGAATTGCAGTGTTTCATTGGGCCCATGGAACACTAAGTGGAGCTCAGAAACAGGGTGTTAATTCAGGCCTAATCATTTAATTCCTCTCTGTTATGTGCTGTATTTATTGCCCTCCTGGATCTGTTTTCTATGGCCTGATAAAGAGAGTGATTCTCTGAAGCTCAGTCAGGGACCGTTTTATTTATATCGTTAGTTAGTCCAATAAAAGCACCGGCTTCAGATTCCTGCTGTTATTTTCGGGTTTGCAGCCCTGTTGTTAACTATGAAAATGCTGATAGCATGATCCGGGGCTGGGGTTGCTTTGTGCTTGAGTGGGGGCTCGTAAGGAGTGGGGAAGGTCAAGACCAAGCTGACTGTAGAAAGTCAAGTTTGGGGAGGCAAGTCCTGTTTCAGCAGCAGAGAGGAGCTCTCCACTACTGTGTGTGTTCATGTTGTGAAAAACTTGATGGTTGTTTTTAAAAGTAAACCTGTGGGTCTGGCTGTGAACAGGAGCAGTTTCCAAATTCCCTGACCTCAAACCTCACCTCCACTCTACACAGAGCAGGAATAGCTCTGAGTTTGGACAGAAGGATGCATCTGTAAAGCTGTTTGGGTGGAGCAAAGCAAAGTAATGAAACCCAACAGCATCCAAAAATGACACATCAAGCCTCTTTTTAATTTTTAAGTTTTAACTGCATATGTTTCCCTAAGTCGCTAAAGTGTTAGAGAGAGATCCTGAATTAGGAAGCAATCATGGAAAGCAGATGTATAGAGGTCACTTGAATTAATGTGATGGCAGTCAGAAGATAACATAGGTATGTTAATACAACACACTGTGTAATTGCTAGTGCTTCCAGTGGAGTCAATGTGTAGCTATCCATGTAATAACAGATACTATTTCACAGCAGATATGCAATTAGCTCATCTCATTGGTGTGTAGTGGGTAAATGAAGCAAATCATTATTGTTGTTTTAACACACAGAGGTATGAATGTTTTAAGGTTTGACAGACCTTTATACCAGCCTGTCTCAAGTTCAATTTAGCAAAAGAATGTGAAAAATATAAGCAGACGATGGTTTCTATGATTTTTTCAGTATTTAGATGTTTGGAGTGATTAACACTACAGGATTATATTTGGGAATATGGCAGAAATTGAATTAGCAAAATTTCTTGGAAGTATATACATCAATAACTCTAAGTCCCCCCTCTATTGAAAGATAAGAAGTGCATTCATTTTGCCAGTAAAAATTCGTTGAATACTTCCTCTGGGAGAAAGACTGCCAACGACTTAGCTCAGGCCTTCAAGCACTGCACAGAACCCAGTGATTGTGGAAATCTGATCTCTTGCAATATGGCAGGAAAAGGTGGCAGAGGTGACTAAAACATCCACAATCCCAAAGCCACCTGCTCTAAGTGAAATGAATGATTTGTCCAGTAATCCTAAATGCAGAGAGGTGTTGTAGAAAGAGTAGGGACTACTGTGTGGGGGAAGATCTAATACATAGAAACAACACAGAGTACATTAGCGTTTATGAACCACCTGTCTTACACTGTCGCCGTTGCTCTTCAAAACAGTCATGGGACAGGCACTTCCATCCTACCTGTGTGATAAGTGAGTATCAAAAAGCCCATGTGACTGGTCTCTGGAAAATGGCAGTCAGGTCTTCTCACCGCTAACCCAGTGTGAGTCTATGAAGTCAAGACAGGGAGAAGTTATATAAATGAATGGCAGGGAGCTTCGTTCGGGTCCCTGTTAGTTCAATTTTGTGTGTGTGTTTGATTCTCTAGTGTCAAATCTCCAATGTTAGATTAATTTTTAATTAATAGGTAATTTTAAAAATTGAAAGAAAACTTGGGAACATGCAGGAGAGTTGTAGAGAAGAGTGATGACATTAGAGGTCAGTGGACGGGCAGGAGAGGACCGCGTGGTAGCAGAGGTTCAGCATCTTGGGGACAGGATGTCTCTGAAACAGACGACCTCCAGAGGGAAGTCACAGGATGTGTGTGTTAGTGGACAGTCCCCAGATGAGAAAGGCCTTAAATGCACAGTCATCCTTGATGAATGTGAAGAATGATTGGTGGTTTCAGGGAGGAGAAAGGTGTCATTACACAGGCTTTTATGAGGCTTTCCTGGTGGTTCTCAAGAAAGAGTAGCTATTATTGGCACGGGTGCTGGTTATCAGCCCAGAGCAATTGTCCAAGTGTAAGGGAGAACTTACACTGTTCAGGAGAGTAAACAACCACAAAGATTTACTAATTCTCTAGTGGATTAGGGAAACGATTTTTAAATGTCCTGAAGCATTCAAATAAACCAGCCATGGCTGCTCTCCCTTCTTGAGAAATACTCCAAATTCGACTTGGCTTTCAGCATACATGAAAGGCAAAATGATGTTATTATGTAAAATCTAGGGTAGTAACCCATTCCTAATTTGGCGATTGTCTTAGTTAAGGTTTCTATTGCTGTGAAGAGATACCATGACCACGGTAACTTTTATAAAGAAAAAAAAAACATTTAATTGGGGTAGCTCGCTTATAGTTCTGAGGTTCAGTCCATTATCATCAGGGTGGAACATGGTGATGTGCAGGCAGACATGGTGCTGGAGAAGGAGCTGAGAGTCCTACATCTCGCAGGCAACAGGAAGTGGTCTGGGACACTGGGCATGACTTGAGCATATATGAGACCTCAAAACCCACCCCCACCGTGACACACTTCCTCCAACAAGGCCACACCTACTCCAACAAAGCCACAGCTCCTAGTAGTGCCACTCCCTTTGTGGGCCATTTTCTTTCAAACCACCGCAATGATCAACACATATTTTTATGATGTTGATGAAAATATTATCCTACTCAGGCAAGAAAAAAATATTCCTATCAATATCTAGCTTTTTCAAATATCAATATTCTTTTTTAAATATGGTTTATAAAGCTGCTTTAACACCTCTTTGTATTTTCAATATACCAAAGTAGATCAAATGAATACTAAACATGGAGGTCAGTATAGGGTTTTTATTTGTTTTATTAGCCATATAAAACACGGCATAAGATAGGATACAAGTATGAATGAAGAATGGTGTTTTGAACTGAAATTAGGGCCTTTGTTATAGAAAATTTTATGAAATTGTACTTGCCAAGGGTTACAGTATTAATTAATTGAACAATGGATATTTAAGATGAGTAAATTGTATTATTCCTAAATAATCTTGGGCTAAAGGCTAAGCTAAGATAAATTAGCATACTGGCTGAGTAAACTTAATGAGCAGGCTCCTTAATGCTTCTGGATCTTGGTTTTCTTATCTGAAAAATGGGGACAGTATAATGCAGTGCCACAGAAAAGCCTGAAGATATTGGTTGAAGGGGCACTAGCCCGCTCGGGCATGTGGCTCTGGCAGGCCTTGCCCTTCTCCCCCATTCCCTCTGCCATGCTGAAAACTGTTAGATCACATTCCGAAAGCTAGCCACCAAGGTCCATTCCCTTATTTGGCCACTTCCTCCTCCTGAGACAGGCTACCAAAGTCCAGCAATCAGAAGCCCCCTCTGGCTCACATAATTAACATGCCCAGCTAAAATTAAACACCTCATCTTAACACAGGGTTCTCCCTTTACCTTTGTAAACTGCCATTCGCCTATGTGCCGCATCTGTCTCCTCTCCATCCAGAGGCAGTCCTTTGTCTTCTGGGACAAATGCCCCTGCCCCCTTTCCATTGTCCCCTTCCCCTTCTCTCGCATGCCCTGTCTCCTTTACCACAGCATCCTAGGCCATTCTAACACAGACCTCCCCTTCTCTCAAAAGTTACTCCAGCAAGGTCATTTGCTGCTGCTTTTTCTGCTTGAGTTAGGAAGCAGCCGCTTTAATTTTTCTTCCCCACTTAATAAAGGGTCTCTTGAAAAACCAATAAACCAATAAACCAATAAATAAATAAATAAATAAATAGATAAATAAATAAATAAATAAAGGGGCTGTCTGCGAAAACAGGTGTGGTTTGTACCTAATACGGGGTCTAGGAGGAACCCCCCGTTGTTTGTGGGTCCCCTTCGTTGGTCACTATTGGAACTCATCCTCAATGCCTTTTGTGTGCCCTGGCATTCTAAAGTACATATTTTCCTCAGGTCTTTTGGAAGCACCTCATGTTTTCCATTTGCCAGTATTCCAGTCACCTGTCCTGAGTTCCAACTCATCATACCCAGTGGCCTGGTCTTGGTGAAGCTGACGCCCACAGCACACCATCACCGTTTTATGGTGAATGAACTAAGGATGTTAATATATATAGTACCAGTCTCTCAGGGCTCTAACAGGGTTTCAAAGGTTTGCTCCAAACTGTGAAAATGATATTGATTTTAATTTCCTCAACAGGGTAGGGGAAAGATTCTGGCAGGGAGATGGGGGAAGGGGAGCCAAAATCATGCCTACATGTAAGGCCAACTCTGGGGAGAACCTGGCTTTCTGATGGTCCCTGAGTGGCTCCCTCATCAGTAGTTGATACTGTGGCTGCTTCAGCAGGAAGCCTGTTTCTCAGATCCCAGCTCTGCTCATGAGAGGCATTTTTCTGGCTAATACACATGCCATAGCCTCTTTCCCATCCAGCACATGTCAATGATGCTCTTGTTGGCTTCCTCGTCTAAGCTTTCTACAGGCTCTACAGAGAGAGCTGTGTCCTGGTGTCTAATGTTCTACTTAGAGTAAGAGCCCACTGGTACCTCCTCCTGTGTTTATAAACATGGGCATCCACTGACAGACATGCTTCCTGTTGCCAGAGAACAGAGCTTCCCTGCATCCCTGTGATGAACTGTTTCCACTCGAACCAATCCAATGGTGGCACTCACATCCTTGGGCCCTGGCGCCTACCTACAGCTGTGCTTACTGAAGTGAGACTGTAATTTGCTACAGCATGCCAGAGTATTAATAGACAATTATTTATTGCAAATCTGAACCATTTATACTGTTTACCGGCTGACACAATGTAAAATTTTGATCCAAATGTTAATGTGTCCATGACATTGCATAATTCTGTTCCGTGCATGGTTTTTCTCTTCTAAATGAATCGAATTTGCAGTACAAGGAAATGGCATTTTTAATGGATGAATGATTTACAGCCTCAAACTTAGAAGGCTATTATTTGTGTAACTAGGGGAGAACTGACTAATTGCAATAACACAGTAAATTAGACAAATTTAAGATTGTATTGGGAACAAATTCATGGGGAGAAAATGGAAATAACTCACAAAGTTCTTAAATGGTAATTGAATAAATCTCACTTTAGCTTTCCATGGCAATTGTATTTTGGGGGGAGATCTGATACCTTTGAGGCCAAACCGACTTATAAATATTCAATCAAATATAACATAGTTAAAATCACCTCTTCATAAAGAACCACATGTGTAGGATACAGCACTTCCAAATCACTCCACAAATGTTTTCAGCACTTGGGTGAAAACAAAAAGTCTTATATCTATGTGATGTGCAGAAAAAAGGCACAGGGTTGTTTTGTTTTGTTTTGTTTTTCAGTATATTTACCTTCTATTTGTTGAGCAGGCAACAACAATGCTGAGGAAGAATGATTTCATAATAGAAATCTTCATGATTTTCAAAATAAAAATGTGCATCAGCAGAAATAATATCTTTTTCTTTCTGAGTTATTCCTCTTAGGCTGTTTATATCGATTCCTGTTATTCCGTTACTTCTACCCACAGAGAGATTGTTAAGATAAAAAGTGCCTCAACACAGCTCTAATTAAATCTCTGAGAGCTAGACTGGGGGTGTCGAAACACAAGGACATTCAATGTGAAGGTTCCTTCAGCATCGTAGTCCGTAGGGATCTCATAAATTAATGATGAGAAAAAGACTGATTTGGAGGGGTGCTCTAAGAACAATAAAATATTTGTGTGTCCTTCCAAATGAAATAAAAATGGTCTTCGCTTGTACAGATGGCAGATCGTCGCTCTCACTGGAGTCAGTGACTGCTTCCTTGTTTTTCTTTCCTGCTCTGGCCATCAGCAGTACCCTTCCAGTCTGCTCACTACAATTTGGCTAGTCATCTTCCTTACTGTGTAACTTACTTTTCTTCTTTCTGTTTCAACTCCTACCCCCAATAATCAGAATAAACACACGCATGTTTGTGTGGTGGACAGTAGTCTGTCTGAACTCCACAGCCATGTCTACTTATCATCTTGCTTGTTGGTCCCCCTCTTCCCTAGTTCTCCTCTTCCCAAACAGTTGGCTCACCCTACAAGGGTACAATAAACTCCCATGACTTGTAATCCCAGAACAGATCACATGCTGGTCTCTAATGTTAAATCTCTGTATATTTCTGCTTCCTCTCTCCCATGGTGCCCTCTCTACTCTGATTAGCTCTTAATGATGCTTCAGGGATGGGTTCGGAGGATATATACCCTAGGAGGCCTCTGCTGAGCCTATGGACCAGTTGACTGCCTCTCTTCAAGAGCCATCTAGACTTCCAAAGTTCTTATCACTGCACAGCTACACCCAGTTGACTCATCGATTCTCACCACCTCTACTAGGCTGGAAGCTCCTGGAAGGCATGGCTGTCCTTTGACTGGGTGTGGTCATAGTAAATACAGAGGAAAAAAATGAAGTATCTCCTGATTATCTACTTTGTCCAAGAACTGACCATAGTCTCCCCCCAAAAAATGCTCTGTATGTTTTCCCTTCTCTCACATAGACTATAATTAAATCCAATAAAGCTCCAAGAAATAATAAAGCAGAATATGATAAGGGTCACAAGAAAGACAAGGTTCAATACTGAGCTTGCAAATAATTGGGACTCATGACTTTAAAATCATCATTAATTCATTTACTCACTTTCAAACAAAAATGGACCTGAAATCAAATCTTTATTCAAGCACTTATTAACCACGTGATCTTAGATGATTTACTCAACCTAAGCTAAATTTTACTAATTTTTTTTTAAATGAAGACAATAATGCTTACCTTAAAGGATGCTAAGATGATTCTGTGAGATCATACAAAAAGGGCCAAGTGTTTAAGGAAGGCAGTAGGCAGTTGATGAGCATATTATTTCAAGATACTATACACTTGCTTCCTCAGATCAACCCATTGTATTGAAGGCTTAATTTCTCAACGTCCTATATCTCAACAACTGAAAAACATCTTCCACTATGAGTCTCTCTGTGTCTTTTTAAAACCTTAGAGACCCAAGGGTAGAACCAAAGTTTACCCTATGCAGCAGTTGAAGACTTCTGTTGAGATCGAGTTGGAGAACTTGAACTAATCTGATTTCCTTTTGAGCAAACATCCATTGAGTTCTTGGAGAGAGCCTTGTAGTATCCATCTTTTCTTCCACAGACCTCCATTAAAAATGGAAAAGCATCAGGGGAAGTGGAGAGCATCAGCAAAGGCAAGTAATTGGTTGAAATGGGAACCAACAGGCCTCTTAAAGGTAGTGCCCACATTGGATTATAGAGCCAAGCCCTATTCCTCTGACTTATCCAATATGTGAAGCCAAGACTATCATGTACTGTTTATACTGGGCCAGGGTTTATATGATAGTCAAGAACCTGGGCTGCAAAATCAGAAAAGACTCATACAATTGTGTGATTTTATACAAATTACTAAATCTTTTACAATTCCTGATTCTTCAACCATTTTACATGGATTATAAAACCCAGCTTGCAAACTCGCTTTGCAGGTCAATTGGCATTATGCACATAACCCTTAACACAGAACTCAAGCAAAGAAGGTTTTTGTTTTGTCATTTTGCAAATAACTCACCAAATCTGTGGCATTTGACACTACATTAAGTTAAGAGCACCTGTTTGGAAAAGATTTTATATCATCCATTCTTAGCTGGGCACCCACTGCATACTCATTGGACAATGCAATGGGGCAAGTGTCAATCACACATTCAAGAGACAGATCAGCAAGCTTCAGAGTCCTGAGTCAAAGCACATAGAAGGTTTGGATGACTCCTGACAGAGCCAGTTACAACCTTCAGTAAACGGCATCTCTTAGTCTTGCATTCATTGCTAGCAGACAAAGTTCATATATAAAGAACATTAACAACAACAACAAAAAGGAATGTTTGCAGACTTTGACACAACAAAGCCAGGAATATTACTTGGCTTAGTCTGAGAAAAGCCTCTGATTCTCTCTTAAGCAATTATTACTAAGGTAAAATTTAAAAAAAAAATACTGAAAAGCCCAGAAGAGGCACAAGGCAGATCCACATTAGATTATAAGGCTTGAAGCGTGTACCACTGCAAAGGAGCATTAGGAGCTGGGGAAATGTCTCCACTCATGGACTGGAAAGTGGTTTGCAGCACCTGTGTCCGGTGGCTCAAACCACCTATAACTCCAACTCCAGGAGACCTGGTTCTTTCTTTGCCCTCCATGGACAGCCCTCTTATCCCCATAAACAAAAACTAAATCTCATTTTTAAAAAAAGAGTATTTATACATCGTCTACATATCTGTAATAATACAATCATCTTGCATTAACTATTTCATGGTAAAGGAATCAAATTCATTAATTTCATTAATGGGACAATGCTGTTGATTTCTGCAGCCATCTTTAGAAATTTTCAGTTTTCTGATTCTTGGAGCCTCTAAAATAAGGAGTAGCTAGGGACCCCCCTCTCTTGACTCCCAAGCATCATGACTTTCCTGAGTCACTTATCTGGTTGATGGCCAACTTTGAACAACATGGGGAAACTGTTCCCTCTTGGTACTAAGTGTATTTCTTTTACTTCTACATTCCATTTAAGAGGGAAGCTATAAATAGGGATATATTGGTCAAGAGCTACTTTTTAATTATGTCCAATGGAAGAATTCTGTGGGAGATGCAGAGAGCTGTGTCACTGATGAACATCAGGAGGAATTCAGATTTTATATTATTTGTTCTAAACCAGAACATTTTACTTATTATTCATAATACGTGTTGAAAGCAGACACCAAAATGGCTCATTTGGAGCCTTTCTGTGCTTGCCCGCTAATGCACATTAACGCCAGTACACATTCTGTATTACAGATCCATAAAACGCATTTGCATAATATTGAAATTATAATCCCAAATGTGTACTAAAAACCTTTATGAAAAATTGTTACTGCTCAGCTACTATACAGTGGCTAATTTTTAATCTTCAGCCTCTCAGCCGCAAGTAAAGATGGGGTATTCTTTAAGTAAAAATCTCACAAGTGAGAGCCTGGAGCCTTCCCGTCCCTCTTTGAAGGGGGCTATTGTTAGGGAGAGGAATCTACTACCCCAAATGTCAAACAGTTCTTTTTTTTTGTAGATGAATGGCTTGATCTTTAGACTAGTTAAAAGTTCAACTTATCTGCCTTCTATCAGTAGAATAAAGGTTTCATGAACACAGAGGGACATGCCTCTTCCCAGTCCCCGGAGAAGCCCCCTGGAGACTAACCCAAGTGGCTGGGGCAGTGGTGAGTATTTGCAGAGAATTCCACTGCGCATGTATATGCTTGACACTGAGATGGACTCTTGAGAAAATTGTAGAAATGGACTCTCCTAATAATTCAAGGGTAAATAACCCTCCATGCCGTCTTCATAGAGGCTTGGCGCCTGCCGACTCTCATCCCTCTGACGCTAACCCCTATCCGTTGGCTAGCCCACTCTGTCGGCTTGCATACAGCAAACACCATTGTGAATATCCATGTTTGAGTTTTCAAAGGATTCCCTAGCTGTACTTTCAGAGAATTCTCTGAAAGTTCCTGGTGAGGCTTTGGAGAACAAATACCACTAAACGGCACCTCCACCAGGCCCATCTGACGTGTGCTTTAGTAAGGAATCTGACAGCGGCTTCATAGGGCGCCACAAGAAAGTGAGCCTTCATCCTCCATCATTCCGCAATGCTCATCTCTTAGTCTTAGCCCCTCTTGCCCTCCCCAGGATCTCCGGCAGAACATATGCTCTGCTCATCAACCTCAGGAAGTTTTGCCTAGTTTACCCAACTGTGAGGGAAAGAAATATTCTCTGGTGATCTCCTACCTAACTACCTCCCATCTCCACTCTCTTCTAAAATATCCAGTTACAAGAAGAGAATAAGAAAAACCCAAATCAAAAACACTTATTGCCTGTAAGAAGGCCCTGTATACCGGTGGCTTTCAGGAAATGGTCAAGAGGAAACCAGGGATACAACAAATCCCCTCGTAACTTTATTTGGAGCTCTTGGTCTAGAAAAGGTTTCCTCATTTCCAGTTGTTAATTATTTGTTTTTCATATATTTGGTTTTAATGAATGTTATATAAGGCAGAGTACAAATTCAGAAGGTATAGTAGTTCAAAGTTATTTCTTATTCTTTGGAAAGATTGCCTGTCTTCAATTTGTTTGAAAATATGTAAACCATCATGTACTACGTATGGAGATCTATACCTGACTTCTCCTTCATATCACAGAAATCTTTTTATAAGGATGTGTAAAACTGTCTCTTTTAGCAGAGATGTGCCATAGCTTACTTAATCACCCTTCTTCTGACATAGGTTGTTTCTGTTTTATTTGCTGTTCTAGACATGACTACCCATAATCATTATTTCATAAATTTTCTTGAAATGTGTGGATAAATCCATAAGATAAAATGCTGGGACTATAAGTTTTAGATCAGAGAATAAGTACACTTTTCATTTTTGGTAGATTTTGAGAAATTGTGTACCACAGAAACAATACCAATTATACTCCTCACAATCCAGAAGTGATGGTTCCCAGGAGCGCCTTAATTTAACCTTTTAGAAGCAGAGGTTTAGGGAAGGATTTTTCAGTCACCTGGCCTAGTAGATGCCTGCTAGGGAGCTAGCCTGGTCCTAAGCAAGTGACAGAAAAACACTATGAATTTCTTGACAAGCCCAGTCAGCAAGTTTCCAACACCCTGTAATAGACCCAAACATGTGGGTCTCTCATCTGCTGTTAAATGTCTCCAGGAGGTAAATTCCACAGCCTTCTTGGGTAACCTATGTGGGTTCTTCATGACTCTTCTCAAAGGGAGGGCATTTTCCCTTCTGTCCAATATAAATCTTCTCTACATATATCTACTTGTAAAAAAAAGTGTGCTAACATTTTCCCAGAGCAATACAAGTTCAGCTAACTACAGTAAGGTGCTGTAATTTCATAGCCCAAGTATTCATCTTCTTTAAAAAAAAAATCATGTGCTCATAATTCTCTTATAAACCTTTAGTATATATATACAGAGAGAGAGAGAGAGAGAGAGAGAGAGAGAGAGAGAGAGAGAGAGAGAGAGAGAAGGGATAATATGTACTTTTAATTTTACCCTGCATTTAATTTAACAATGGACATTGTAGTGTGTAGAGGGGTGTGTGTGTGTGTGTGTGTGTGTATGTGTGTGTGTGTGTGTGTATGTGTAAAATTTGCACTGCTCTCTTTCCTTCTCATGCATTGTAATTATAAAATTATGGTCTTTTTCTTGTTGGTTGAGAGTAATACAGTTTCCTAAACAGCATGTCCAATATTGGTTTTTGCTGACGGAGAGCATGTCTGTCATGTCAAAGATGACTACAGGTCATTTCTGAGTGTATCTTTCTCCTGCTGTCAAGATACAATAACTATTTTAGAAACATTTGGCATCCAAAAAATCCCTGCACTGTGCAAATTAAAACATCTGCTTCTATTTTGACACCCTCCTTCTTCAAAGGTTCGTTGGATTTGCGGTTGCTTTGTTCAACAAGCCTGCTCTTGGAGCCCAAGGATACACATTTAATTATTGGGAAGATATGTTTGACAGAGCTGTGGAAGAAAAAAATGACCCTTCATATTCAGACCAACATTAACATTTTTATAGGATGAGATTGCCTGGGAGTCAAAGAAGCAGGGAAAACTCCAGGAAAATAAATATGAATCTGTTTGGTCACCGGTCTCCTGCTGATTTACAAGATGCCAAACCAGTGACTCCTTGCTCTGTTCCCCAGAACTCATCAGCTCGCTGTTAAACTGGCATTTCTGATTTCTGCTGAGGTTAAAGACAGCAAAGTCAACTCCGCTTCCAACAATAAATAATGGAGGAAGTTATTCTTTCCATCCAAACAGGCTTTAGATCACGGCAGACAGCCGCAGCCAGGTGCATTTAGCTGCGTTCGTCATTGCCACGAATGCAAAACATGTGAAGAATCTGCTGCGGGTGGGTTCCTATCTGGGCTTTTGGTGCCTTAAATGTTTTTCCATCCTCAACTGTAACTGAGCCATTGCCACCCATCCCTGTCACCATAATGAAGGGCCAAGGTGCCTGCAGCAGCGCCAACATCTCCTGATTGGTTTGTTTATTTACGCCGGCCATCAGTGCCAGGTAGCAGATTGTACACTGGAAGGCTTTCTGGAGCTTCTAGCCAATGCCTGGTAATCTTCTCCCTGGGCGATGCTGAGATAACACATGTCAGGAGGCAGCAGTGGCTAGCCGGCCAACTCATCACTCACGAAATGCCACCGCCCTGCCTGGCCCTCTCTCCTTGGAGTCTTTTCATCAGGATACCAGAGACTGGTACAAACCTTAGCTATTGTTGGACAGGGAGGGAGGGACAGAAGACGAGGGCTCTGTAACAGAAGCAACAACGGGGATTTGGTGAGGCGGGAGCCAGCAGGTGAACAACGGCTCATTTGCCAGGCTGCATGCAGCTGGGTGTGTGTTATTTGCATACCAGGGACCCTGATATTTGTTAAAGTGCGGTGGCCAGCTGTGTGGGCACGCTGACGGAGGTGCCCCTCTGAAGTGGGAGATGAATTCTCAGCGTTACTTCCTATCTAATTTGAGCACAAGTTGAGGGCAGGCATTCTCATCGGGGACCTGCTGCTGAAAAGCTGCGTGGTTCTGAAATGTATTTGTCTTTGCCAAGCGTATTATATCCAAACTTGCCTTTTCAAGATCTTACGTCTCGAAAGATGATTTAACAGTTTAAGAAAAACAGCAGCAAAGCCAAAGACGCGTGGCAGAGGGACAGACGTAAGGTTGAGATGGAAATGAGTGACGAACCTCATAATGAGGTGTGCATCTTCGGATATTAAGCGATTTCTCTGCGGTACTTTTCCAGATGTGATGGAATACATTTATTTTTGTGCTCATCTGAACTGAAATAATACAAATGAGATACTAAAAAGATATCATTATGTGCAGAAGTAGGCAAAGAATTTAGAATCCCAATTCTGTAAGTTAACAGCTGTGCGAGAAGCAATTCGAAGCTGCTTCGCGCCTGCAGGTTGCTTAGGAACCTGTCTGGCGAGTATGGACTGGCTGTGATCTATGTGTGAATCCTGCATGTTGATAGTTCAAGGCTACTTTATTTCAGGCAAAAATAAATAGCTAGTAGTAAGAAGTCTGTCTCCACCGAAAGCTGCAGTACGGCTGAATACATCCTCTGCAGTAGTGCAATAAAATGGGATGAGTTTAAAACTACCAGATGGTACCCTGTACAGTGCCTGAAATAAAATATAGAATTAGGGTACCCCAAGGTGTGCACAGGAAAGGCAATTACATGAAATAAATGGGCCTCGGGCCTACAGAATGCTCAAGTATGCTACACAGGAGATATACAGTACATCTGGTGAACAGATTTTATCACACACTGGAAAGCCATAAAGAACGCTGTTGACTATCAGATCCCCGTCTCACAATGACATTTTACCTGTGTTGGTATTCAGTGCTGTTTATTTTAAAAGGTGCCGTAATCTCAATGATGTGTTTTAAAAGCCTCCTTACCATTGTTTTCTACTCTGCTCCATTTGGGGCGGGGGGCAAACATTGTTGTCTACTCTGCTCCATTTTGGGGGGCACAGATTGATAGAACGCCAAGGAGAATCTCTGGACCGAGAGCCACCTTGGTCTCGGGAGATCACGTCTTGATTTCATTGATCTCATTACTGATGTGATTTGAACAATAGGCTGCAATTTGTGAGCTCTTCCCCTTTGAGGAAATGCCAACGTATTTTTAACGCTCCTTCCCACATCTCTGTGGCTCTCCGTTTTCCTTCTTGACCTGTCCTGCCTTTTTCCAAACACTCTAGGAAAGGTGATTTTTTCCCCCCTGATGGTGGTTGTTTCTGAGGAGCATTTGTAGACAGCCAGCTCCTTTCTTGTCTCTTCCTCAGCAAAAGCAAACCTGTACAGTTTGAAAATGCTGTGCTCCATTTCTATTGTAAAAAAAAAAAAAAAAAGCAAGGAACGCAGCATACATTACTGTTTTAAAAGTTGCTGTAATAAAATCTGCTCAGTACTTAAAGATAGCTTTAGTGTCCTTCCAGGATTCATCCTTGCTTTGATAATTGGGTAATTGCGTCCCCTCCCCCTCCAATAAATACTTTCACCCAATTAAGTTTAAAACTATAATAAATTTTAAAGAATTATGGTCTAAAAATTCATACCCTAGAACCAATGTTAAGTATGAATATTTATCTTAAGCCATGGAGCAGGGCAGACTGTTTACAAGCTCACATACCTTCCCTCAGCAGCCTCCCTCTGGGGCTGCCACCATATTGCAGCATGGCTTTCCTGAAGCCAAGTGATCCCAGGCAAGACTAGTGAGCCGCCTCACTGCCAAGGTGGTTTTCAGTAGATGGTCTTCCACTCTCACATCCTTGCCTTTCTCAGCTTCTGGGCAGCATCCACTTTTCCCTATGTGCTCCCTCGTCCATCCATTTGTCTGTCCAGTAATCTTCAAGTACACATGACTACACTTGAGAATATTGACAGATGTGCAAAATGAACAAGGAAAATGCTGGAGCTCAGCTGACCTTCCCCTCCTTCCTGTTTGTTCTGCAGACCAATGTGTCCAGGTGAGTTGTCTGGGCTTATGTTACATACAACCACAGCAGTAACGGAGTGGGGGACATGGAACCCACTTCAGGGAAAGATACCGTTGAGAAAGAGGAAGTCGGTGCCTCAGGGGAAGTGAAAAGGGACTTACTCCAGGACAGCACAGACCCCCAACTGCTCTCCCCTCCAGCAGAGTTTCCTGAGACCTGCCACCTCCTTTAGCTGGTCTGTCCGCTTCTCCCAAACCAACCTATTGAATCATGCTGCCCACAAAGGCCAAGTGCGTGCTTCCCTGGCTACCCCTCTGCCCCACCATCAGACTTAGCCTTCTCTGCCCATCCCCACAGACTCCTGTGCAGGGAATGGACATGGTGGCTTGGATGTCTAGGTAGCTGTATTTCAAATGTCACGTGGTGGGCAAGCAAAGATGTAAAATACAAACACAGTGACAGAATCTCCAGGCAGCAGTGACCTGGCTACAGAGCGCTGTGCATACAGAGTTGCCAATGATATTGTTAGATTTACCAACATGTAAAAACTTTATCTCTGTGGGTTCTTTATAAATATGATGACTTCCTGAGAATAGCAACAGGAGAGTTGATGTAAACACTTAGGATCACAATAATCTGAAAAAAAATAAATAAATAAGACCGTCAGACTTTTGGAAAACCTGATATGTAGAGACACTTTTGGTAACAACCTGGAATTTCCTAAGGACAAACATCTTAAATTCTGAAGCTTAGCAGCTGAGATGGAACTAAACAATCTGGCATCTGCCTTCTTCTATCCCATCCAGAAACTGTATCATGGCTTATTCGGCCAAAATATTGCTGTGTTAATTGGTTTCAAGGATTTCATTTAAATAAATAAAATACTACATTCTAGATAATCTTCTCATTGGGTCTGGTGGACCTGTAATTCGAACTCCTCACGAGGGAAGAGAATCATAAGTTCAAGGTTAGCCTGAGCAACTTAGTGAGTTTCTGCCTCCGAATAAGAAATACAGAAAGGGCTAGGGATACAGTTCTGTGATGAGGTACAGAGTATTTACAAGGCTCTGGGTTCAATCGCAGAACCAAAGGCCTAAGAGAGGAGCAAGAAGTGTCAGAAAAGAAGCGTTATTCTCTTTGGGGTCTAGATGCAATTTTTATCATATTTGGATCTTGTCATCAGTTCTTGTAAGTAAAGTAAGGAGTTTCTGGCAAAGCAGAGGCATGACAATGGGTAGCCTGCCCAGGACAGCCTTCTGAAATGTGCAAAGTTCATCTCCCCACGGGCACATTGGGCCGCAGGTGGTTGCTTGCTGACCTACCTCGGTTGGTTTGTTGCCTGCCCTAAGGGTGGAATTTTCTGGAAAGAGCTATAAGACCAGAATTAGCCAAGGTTCCAGGGTGTCTCTCTTTACAGGGAAGTAGCCTAAGCAGGTGTGGAGAAAGGTCGTTTCCATGGCAGCCGTCACTAGGCACTCTGCCAGGGAGGCTGTCTGGCACTTAATTGGGCTGGATACAAGATGTCAGCATCTCTGAACGGCCCTGCTGTAACAGGGATAATCTGTGAGCAGCCTCCCACCACCAGCTCACACAGAGCCAAACATGGCAGCATGACGGGCAGATTGAGGGTGAATGGGTCTAAACACACACACACACACACACACACACACACACACACACACACACACACACACACACACACACACACACTGCTGTGGGCTTCTAGCTGTATAAACTGGAAGTCTCCTGTCTTCCGTCTCTCTGAATCTATATCTCTGCTCTGTCCTGAAGAGGTGGCTGTTTTCCTCATGTAGCCAGAGTGAGGAGTAAATGAGATGAGCCATATTAAAAACACATTGCCAGGCTCCCAGTTAAAACACAAGGATGTTTAGCGACTGGTACAAATAAGAACCCTCCAGACAAAGGTGAATGAACTACAAGTGTGCAGGGAACTGGAGGAAATTCGGCCCTCTCTGGGGCATTGTAGAAAAGCATGAGAAGGCAAGTAGGAGGGAAAAGACTCCTGGAAAGGCCTCATGGGGGTGGAGGGCTTGCAGGTGGAGGAACTGGAATTAGATTGAATTCACTCTCCACCTAATGCCACGGGGTTGTATGGGTAGTGCTAAAGGACAATATCCATAAGGTAAAAAAACGCTTTGAGATAAACAAACAAGTGATGAGTATGAGGGAGCAATGAGATAAGAAGCCATTCTGGAAGCTGCTTTGGTGACCAGAAGTGACGAGAATTGAGTGGCAACTTACCAGGTTGTAGCTGGATGTGCTGAGTGGGCCGTGGCTATCAAGACACGGTTAACTATAAAGTCATGGTAAGGGAGGAAATGGGCTTTGCGGGAAAAGTGTGACCTCCTAGGAAGGAACTGAGGTCAAGACATCCCCTTGACTGTGACCACATCCCCAAGCTGTGATCACAGGGCTGTTATAAGATCATCAGAGCTTTCAAAGGTCCTTAGGGACTGGAGGACCAAGTCTCTACGTGTGGATGAGAGCTGGTGCAATGGGTAAGGGTTTGTTCTCAGAGGAAACCGTTGGTATTGAAGAACAAAAGGAGCTTCCGTAGAAAGGCTGGGATGAATATAAGTGACATAGGATGTTGACTTTCTTTCTTTTATTTTTTTAAGGTGGAAGAGTAAAATACATTTTGATTTTCAAGGAAAACACGAATTGCAGTAAAATATGAGCCATTAATTGACCTGCAGATAATTCCAAATTGTTCTAAAGAGAAAACAAATTGAAAAGCTATTCTATATATCAAAATCCACTAGCAGCCATGTAGGGTGGAACAAAACAAATCTAGAATGTAGACATATTTCCACGCCAATCCCATTAGCTAAACAAATCTGAGATTTGAAAGGCAGAGAAATCAGGAAAGATCTAGCTGTAGCTAATGTCTCAGGATAAGAGAAGGATTTTTTTAATACGCTAAAGATAAAAAAGAAATGAAAAAAGAAATTATATATATATATATATATATATATATATATATATATATATATATATATATATATATATACAAGCTCCCTTAAAGGAAACTTTCATGGGTGTACGATATCATTTTGTGAAACATCCGCATTTCTTTATCACTTTCTCCCCCTGCTGAATGAAAATCACTTCATTTTCTCCTCTAAACTGTCAGTGGTCAGTCCTCTTTCCTGTGTACACACTTACTTATTCAATGTGCATTCAATGTGCCTCAGGAACACAGGGGGCTCATGTTGCTAACGGCAAACGGGATTCTTGCCCTCAGACCTCACAGTGTGGGAGAAAGGCATTTGTACACAGATAAATAAATACAACCCGAGGCAGGAGATCAATATTATGGGTCCTATAAAGGCAGAGCTTTGAGGCTATGACATAGGAGGCAGAAGCTGTGAATTCTCGCCGGGTGGACAGTGGGGGCTTTAGGGCTCCAACAGTGAGAGCAGGGGTCTGGGCTGATGCTCTAAGCACTGAGGAGTGGGAATGACATCCGGCACATGTGTAGCCAACATCAAGCAGCCTGGTGGCGAGGAGGATGGAGTGATGGAGGGAAAACGTTCCAGTGGTGAATTCTAGATGATGAATGAAATTGTTCTTACAAGTGTGGCACAGAGAGACAAACTCTTCTCAGGCAAGATGAGGGTGCCATGGCTAGACCTTTTGTGGGGACTGTAGCAAGATGAATGAAGAGAGAACCATTAGCTTTGAGAGCTACTGGGGGAGGAGGCCAGAGGACCTGTTGGCATGGGGAATATTGAAGGGACTAGAACCAAAGATTCTTCTCAGGGCCCCCGTTGTCTTTGATCTTTCTTTCCCAGATGACAGCGCTCGGCACTCCTGGCTTCTGAAACTGCCTTCTGTTTTGTTTTAATGAGGACGAGCTCTCCTGTTCCTCCTTCCAATTATGAGTAGAAAACTTAATACATGAACTTTGCTAAGAAATTTGGCTCTTCATTCTGACACACGTCTCTCCAAAGGATTAAGTGATTTATGTGACTTGGGTCAAGTCTGAGTTAAGTGGTAGTTTGGAGACAATGAGAGACTTACCTGCCCAGCTGAGTTCCTTTCCCCCAGGTAAAGGAAAGGGAAAGAGATTTCATTGCAGGTGTGTACAGATGTAAGCTTAGGGAATTGAAATGTTCCTAAGACTTTCTTGACAGGAGAACTTAATGCTTCATACCAGCAGGCAAAAATAGTTTGAAGTTCATTCCCAAGATAGTGAGTTTTAAATAGAGATTTGACATGCAATGATTGACATATAAATCTTCCTGGACTTCCACATGAAGTCCACATTTGATCCACAGACAGCAGTGAGTCTTTAAGAGCCATAATGGGCCTTCGTGTCAGAGGGTATTTATGGATTTACAGAATCTTTAGATATGTGGATCTTGTGAGAGCATGATTAAAAAAAAAAAAAAACTCTGAAAATTTTGCTCAAATAAATGAGAGCTTAGTGAGCTGTTTCTTAAATTAAATGACTCAGCCATTGTTCACGTGTAAAATACCCAAGAGTCCTGGTCCACATTTGGGAGAAATGTACTGCAACATTTCTGTTAGAGAACAAAGCAGTTTGGGGCTGGAGGAAATCTCTAACTTCTATTTTTGTTTTTCACACTGCAGACTTAATAAGAAGTATGCTGCTGAGTACAAGGTTTTGGGGCAGCCATTGCTCGGGTCACATCTCTAGCGACAAACAGGGTGATGGAAGCAAAATGGCTTTATATTTGAAAAACTCATTTGGGACACAGGTCAGTCATGTTGGAAGCCAAATATTTTGTCAGACTCATAACTAGGAATGGAAACTAATTTCTCCAGAATTGGAAATCTTGCGACGTTCCCGTTCCCAGCAAGTTCTAGAAGAATTTTGTCTTCTCATGAGTTTTCTTCTATAAAAAAGAAAAAGATGAATAGTCATTCTTTGTGATTTCATGAAATTCTCATCATGATGTGGGATTCAAATTCTCCTTTGCATTCAATATTTGAAATAAAGTCTTTTATAAGTAAGTTGTGGTAAATTGTGGTGATATTTTATTTGTGTGTTAATAAATAAAACTTGCCTGGAGATCAAGGGGGAAAAGGACAGCCATTTTAAGTAAACAAGAAGTCAGGCAGCACACGCTCTTAATCCCTTAGCAGGCAGGGTCTCTGTGTGTTCAAGGCCATACTAGGGAACAGAGCCAAGTGTGGTGACACACACCTTTAATCCCAGTTCTAGCCATAGAGACCTGGGGGTCTGTGCAGACAGACAGACAGTGACAGAGCTGTGTAGGAAGAGGAAGTGAGGTAACTGGGCTCAGAGAGCCAATGAGAGGGCAGAACAGCAAGGCAATAAAGGCGTGGGTAGACAGGAAGTAACTTGAATTTGGAAGATGCAGAGTTGGTGAGGTAAGGTTGGCTGGTGGCTTTCTCTATTTCCCTGATTTAAGGCTTTCACCCCTATATTTGGCTCTGTGTTTTTTATTTAATAAGACCATTTAGAAATTCGTCTACAGTAAATAAAGTGTGTATGTATTCATGTGTGTGTGTGTATTTGTGCCTGTGTGTGTGTATGTGTGTGTGTGTGTGTGTGTGTGTGTGTATTCATGCACACACGTATGCCCATGAGGGAGGGCGATGGTGGTGATGGCAGGTGTGGATTGAACCCAGCTTAGGCATGGCAGGCAAACATTCTCTCACTGAGCTATCTCCCCAGGCAAGATGAAGCGTTTACTAGAGCATGCAACTGTCCTCAAATGCTGAAGCTCCCTAAAGTCTCCCTTGTGACATAAGCTAAGACTTTGCCTCAACTCAAGACCAGTGACCAAAGCTTTTCTGATTGTGTCTTTCTGGTAGCCTGAGGCCACAGGGTTCAGTGTTTTAGGATAAGATCACATTTTCTACTCTACATTTCTTTGTGCCAGCAAAGGACTGAGTGCAATGTTGCTTTCTTTGAGTACTAAGGCGGGAGCAAGAATATACTAGTAGCTATGTCTGGAGCAAAGCTTGATGTTAAGGAAGGCCACTGCCACTATCAACATCACCATGGCCCTCTCAGCCTGTCATGTAAGTCCCCAGGAGAGATGCAGAGTTCTCTAGCTTGCTGATATGAGGCCTAACAGATTTCAAAACATAGACAAACAAGAAATCTCTTATTTTTTGTCTGCCAAAATAACTTGTCTTGCCTTGAAGTCAAATCCCAGGCTGAAGAGAGTTTTCTCTTGAGCTGTCAAAGAAAAAATTTCTTATAAATGGACCTCTTCAACTTCTCAACCTTGACACATGACTGAAATGATTATTTAGGCAATATACACACACCATTCAGACTCCTTTGGATAATGCAGGCACGCAGCTAAGGAAATGCAAGACTATAAAATCAGAGGCACTGAGGCAACAGTGATGAAAACTTAGATGCAAAAAAAAAATAGTGTGCTGGAAATAGAAGACTTTTGAGGCCATTTATATTTAGACAACTTGGTGCTGATACAGATATCTAGCATGAACCAAGAAGGCTAACACTGGACATACAGAGGCCTATGAACCAACACAAAATGGCTGCCACTAGATATCCAGGGATCCCAAAAGTAAACAGTGATATACTCTGTTACATAACCAGTTCTGGCAGAATACCACTGTGGTGGTTTGAATATATGGCCCTGTAGGCTCATATATTTGAATGCTTATTTCTCAGATAGTGGGACTGTTTGGGAAGGATTGGGTGGTATGGTCTTATTGAAGGAGGTATGTCACTGGAGGTGAGCTTTGACATTTCAAAACCCCACACTACTACCACCCTCTCTTTCTGCCCGCAACTTGCAGATCAGATGTAAGCTCACAGCAACTGCTCCAGCACCATGTCTGTCCACCGGTCACCACATTCTCCACCATGATGGTCATGGACTAACTCTCTGAAACTATAAGCAAGCCCCAACCTAAATGCTTCCTTTTCTAAGTTGCCTTGATCATGGTGTTTCATCACAGCAACTAAGACAATCATATTTGTGTGGCTTTATATAACTATGGCCTGGAGTTCAGAAGTGTTGGATTTAGCTGAAGCCTTTACCCTTGCTTTCCCCAGCATGTACAGACATGTCTGTAGGCCTGTGTGCCTTTCTACCTGCCACATGTGGTGTGTGTGTGTGTGTGTGTGTGTGTGTGTGTGTGTGTGTGTGTGTGTTCACATGCATGTGTGAGCACCTACCTGTGTGCCACCCATGTGTACCAGCATGTGCCTGGGTACCTGTCAACGTCTTCTTGCCCAGTGGTTTCTGTGGTGGCCTTCACCCAGAATGAATAAAGTATGTTTATCTCTCTACAATTCATCACAGTCTCTTCAATCTCTCACCCAGCCTCCTGTGACCCTCCTCCTTTGCTGGCACAGGAGCTTCGACCTCACAGAAAGGGATCTACTGATCAAGTCCTCTACTACAACTCTTCAGGGAGACTCCAGTATCCACATCAGGGTTTAACTGACTTCTTTTTTTAGAAATAAAAACTGCCAAGTTTCATTAGGTTTGAAGTAAGGACCAGAAAGGCCACTGAGCAGAACTATGAAGCCGAAGATGATTCCTGGGTTGTGGTATTTAATTTTCAAATGAGAAGAGGAAGCCATGTGTGTCTTCCATTAATTTGTATTTGGTCAGATCACTGGAAGAATGGTTAGTGGAAATGCTAAGCCTTCACCGAGGGCTCCAGCCTGTCCTGCCACTGTTCTTGGGAGTGGGGCCATGCTGCGCACAGGTCTAAAGAGCCACCCCTTTAGCTACAGCCACTAAACATGACCAGGTAAACAATGGAGACCAGCAAAGGCCATTGAGCAGTAGCTTGATCAGAACTGTGTTCCAGAAAGAACTCTCTGGAAGTGGTGAGGAGTAATGAATTGGAGCAAGAAAATGATGAATGCAAGGAACCATAATTACAGATTGTCAGATGCTTAAAGCAAGAGATGGTGAGACTTTGAAGAACAGTCATAATGAAATTGACCAGTCTGAGACTAAAGTTATGCTGTTAAGATAGACCATGGTCCTAACACACCTTCCCATGGCTCCAGACCTTATTATGCCCACCATGGTGGTCTCAGTACCCATGACTCCTTCATTGTCCCGGGAGATTTTTCATATTTTCATGAGACTTGAGTTCATATGTCACAAGCACATAAAGTAAGTAAGCAGATTTTAATGTGCAATACTCATCATGAGAGATTTCTGGTACATTGATAGTTTTGGCACATGTTTGTTTCCTCCTTCTGTTCATAAAATAACCTGGAAACACCTCTGTTCTTTCACATTTTGCCTTCATCCACATGCACAGGTTGTAGCCACATAGTGAGAACCCATCAAACATCCTCCCTTCCTTAAGATGAGTAAAGTCAAGAAAGGACTCTCTACAGCTCATAGGACCAACAGACTCATAGAATAACAGTTAACAACAATGCTAATAAAATATGAAGGCATTATACTTTATACCAAGCCCTAGTTTTGTGTGTGTGTGTGTGTGTGTGTGTGTGTATGTATGTATGTATGTACATATAGTCATTTAAGCAACCTCAGTGAAGTAGGCTTATAGTATTTTTATTAAACAGAGAGAGAGAAAACCAGGGCTCAAACCGAGTTTAAGAAACTTTCCTAAGGTTTTATAAGTAGTAGGTGGCAGAGAAAAGATTCAAATCCAGATGTACCTTATTTTGAACCTCCAGGACCTTGACTTTTGCTGATGAAGAATGCCAGCATCTCAACATTTCCTGCACAGATGCTAATTTACCTCTGGTCTAGTCCCACGATGTGAGGTAGACTAGACCAGACCACAGGCATTTCTTCCAGCCTAATTCCATAGATGAAGATGAACCTACATCTCGAACCATGAAGGATTCTCATAGATTTAATCTGGCATTTGGGATCTGAGGCTTTATCCAAGGATTCAGATCAGATGAACTCTCAGACCCACTCTAGCATATGTCTAATCTAGATCCAGGATGAAAGAAATACCTATGATGTCTTTCTTTTAAGCGTTGGTGACTCGACCCTGGGTTCCAGTCATATATTTATGACACTCATGAGACAGCAGTCATTATAGACGTGAGTCAGATGGTGTTTTGTACTATGGTAACAACAATCTATCAGTCTCCAGAACGTTAGCAGTCATAGCTACCAAAGGAAGGGCTCTATCAGCCAAGACTCTAAAGTCAAACCTACACCTATCTGCCACAGTGAATTGTTGACTAAAAAGTCATTTGATCCCAAATGGAGAAGCTACTTCTGATCATCAGTTGCTGAGCATTACAAAGAACTTCTAAGAAGTCTGATGGCATAGAGAAAATAAACAAAAGATTAATATCCAACATTTATATGCAAGCCATACATCATTAATGATCATTATGAAGAACTTGCTTAGTTCAAATGAGGTTCCAGAAGACTGGAAGCGTTTATTGTAGCACCAGTATTTATAATAGCCACCCTGGGGAACAGCAGGCCCATCAACGTGACATAGCTAATATGCAAGGTAATGGAAATAAGTAGAGGTGAAACAGAGCCACACGGACACCGAATTATCTTGGGAGCCAACTTCCATGCAAATAATTAGAAAGTGCCCTGTTTATTAGCAGAGTGGAGAGGACATTGCCTGAGACACCTTAGGTCACATTTTAACTTTCCATTTAAAACTGGCACAGCATGTGGCTTTTCTTAAAATCACAGCTAGAAACATTCAGTGCAATTGACAGAGGACAAAGAGCTCCCAATGAAATCCAAGGAAAATGCTCATCCACAGTTGGGAAGCACCACGATTCCAGCCAAGAAGAGGTCCAGATTTGGGTCCCTGTCCCTTAACCTATCATTTTGCAGTTTCCTTGACGGTGAAATGTGGACTCTAGTGGCACAAGAGAGTAGAGACTTCGTGAAAGTGCCTTGTAAGTAAATGATGGGAGAAGGGGATGCACACACTGCAGTGGGCTGAGCAGCAGGCATGGAGGATGTTTCACACCACGGGGATTTCACACACTGGTAAGGTGTGCCCTTGGTAAGAGCCCTTCAGCTCTAGCCTGTGGCTGCTGTGCAGCAGCTCAGAACCAGTGTCCCAGGCAGCCATTTCATTTAAAGACAAAGATGAAAAGAAATAGCCTTTTGAAGAAGAAGGAGGAAGAGGAGAAGGAGGAGGAGGAGGAGGAGGAGGAGGAGGAGGAGGAGGAGGAGGAGGAGGAGGAGGAGGAGGAGAAGAAGAAGAAGAAGAAGAAGAAGAAGAAGAAGAAGAAGAAGAAGAAGAAGAAGAAGAAGAAGAAGAAGAAGAAGAAGATCTCAACTTTAAAATGCTACAGCTGAAGCTAAAGTTTCTAAAACTGTTAATGCTGCCTGCATCTCCTCTCTAAGTCTAAATCTCCTCTCTAAATATCATGAGGATATTATGGTAGAAGAGCAGGTGGGAATTTGATTAGTCAATCATTGTATTAGTCACTTTTCTTGATGCTGTGACAAGGTATCTGAAAGGAGCCATTTGAGAAGGAGGGGGTTGTTTGGGCTCCCAGTTTGAAGGGACAGTCTACCACTTTGGCAAAGTCATGGGGACAGAAGCAGGAGGCAGTTGATCACTGTGCATCCATAGAAGGAAGCAGAGAAATATGAAGACTCATGCTCGGTTACTCTTCTCACTTGTATGGAGTCTAGGACCCAGCCTGTGGGATGGCGCCACCCACAGTGACTGCGAATCTTCCCCTCTCGGTTAACTCATTCTAAAAACTTCCTCACAGATATGCCCGGAGGATTCTAGATCCTATCAATTTTGCCATCAATATTAACCGCCACAATGATAATTATTAAACAGAATGGTTGTCATGTTGAAATGAAGGGTTTTTAATTTTATTGATATATAGTTGACAATTTTATATATATATATATGTATATTACATGCTATATATACATGCATATTTGTGTGAAACATGATGATTCTATTTTATGGGGGTGTTGTGAGTTCAGGGGGATAGTGATGAAACCCGGGACCTGGTGCATGCTAGGTGAGCACTCTACCACTGAGCTGCACCCTAGCCTAAACAGATGTCCTTCTAAGTGTGGTAGAAAGTAGGCCTAAGAAACCTACAATAAGATAAATTAAGATTCCTGCTTTCACACATGTGCAACTGATGAAGATTACCCTTGGCTAAAGTTAACTGAATGTTATGAAGCTTTAATTTTTAAAAACTCACAGAAACCTCAATGCTTCTTTTTAAATAAAACCAATAGTGTGATATAACAGCCCCTCACCCTCCTACTTGACAATGGCTTTTACTAGGGCCCTTCCAAAGAAGCATTTTCCCCCCCTCAAAACTGTAGTTAACTGTGATCTTTCCTGTAAACATTCTCACATTTTCTTTCATACATTTACTTCCTTCATCTTACCCTGACTCAGGGAAGTGGCACAAAACTAATAACTCAGTTATTTCACTACACCGAGAAGCAAGTGATCAAAAAAAAGTGATGTCTTTCCCCAACTTACCTGTTAGTGCTACCATCAAATGGGGAAGGCAAACTGCCCAGGATCAATCAACCCATGTCAGTCTCAAGGACAAGATCAAAGGTCAAATCCTAGTCTGTGTTTTGTGGGTGACATGGAATCCCTGATGCCATTACCATCTTTATCTTCTTTACATTTGAACCATGATGTTTCACCTTCCGGTCATTGTACACTGAAGACTCCAGGAGAGCTCTGTCATCCTAGGAATGCTAAAGGCCATCTAAATCCAAAGGCCATCTTCAAGCTCTGGGTGACAGAGATTCTAGCAAGACAGAGAGCATACAGGACATGAGCAGGAGAGCCATGGGCCTCTTTTCCCTATCTGGGTGAAATGAACAATGGGATAGCTGAGTAGGGAGGTAAGCATGGCTTCACTTTCCCTTTCCTCTCCTTTCCTTCTAGGTCTTTGTCAGTTTCTCTCATGATTTGCATGACTTCCAGATACTAAAGAACTAGGACGAATAGCAGAAAATGATCATTTCTGGTGACTTTTCACAAAGAACAGAAGTTTCTGCTTAGTTAAAAGCCTTAGGTACATGGGAACCTTTTGTTCCTATCCCCAGGGCTCATTCCCACACTTCTGTTTTCTACACCTAGTCACCCCCAGCATTCTCTAGCAGCAGGGAGATGAGGGACTCTCAGGCTATAGAGCAGTGGTTCTCAACCTGCGGGTCACAACCGCTTTAGGGGTTGTGTATCAGTTATCCTACATATCAGATATTTATATTACAATCTATAACAGTAGCAAAATTATAGTTATGAAGTAGCAATGAAAATAATTTTATAGTTGGGGGTCACCACAACACGAGGAACTGTATTCAAGGGTCACAGCATTAGGAAGGTTGAGAATCACTGCTCTATAGGATCAGAAGATCATAGTGATGAATGTGAGAAACAGATCCCTCCCAAAATTAGCTTGCAGCACTGTGATGATTCTAGTGCTGACTGGCAAACTGGGGCAGAAAAAAAAAAGTGGACATCCGGATAGATGCAAGGGAGATCTGCATGATCTCTGGGCAGTATTCCTTCTCTTCCATTCACAGACAAAGTGTTTCCCCAAGGAACCTGGGAACTAGAAGAGGAAGTGTGTAACCCCCAAGGGGAGCTGAAACAAAAGCAGAGTAAGAAAAGAAACTTCCCTTCAGGTGCCCTTCACAAAAGGAACATTCCTTCTGGGAAGCAAAGCTCTCTGGAAATGGGGTTTCCTTGGCCCATGAGAGGGAACAAGTCAGAATTCTCAGAAATAGTCACAAAAGAAGAGTCATGGGATCATGACAATTTGTGTTAACCTTGATATTAATTATGAAAAAGGAAATGGAAGCAATTAGAAAATTCCCAAGAGTAGGTTATTCAGGGACAGAAGGAAGACGGTTAAAGACTTTTAGTACATGGGCAATACACCTCCATAGTTCCCAAAACAGCCCATGAAGTTGTGGGTCCAAAGCCCTTTATGTCACATTTGGTGATACAGGTATTTACAGAGCTTGGGTACATGCTTCGCACCACACAAGGAGTTTCACTCCATGGCCATCAAGAGAAGGCTCCCTTCATTAAACAAAGACACCACATGTAGGGATGGAGTGAGTGTGGTGAGGAGAGAGTTTTGTGGCCCTCAAGTGGAGAGTGTATATTTTAACCCTTGATTCAAAATGGGAAAACTCTCTGGTTTATTCCAGCAGTGAGAATCTCAGAAGTGGGAACTTAAAGGTACCTCAGCTTTCAGGGAAGCTGCAAGGCTTTGGGACAGACAACTTGAAGCCCATTGCAAGCCCAGATTCAACACTTTATACAGAACCAGAACCAATTACATTGGGGACCGTGTTGCAGTTGCCAAATATTGTGCAACTTCTTATGGGTTTGGAATGAAGAATAGAAGGCAGGCCCAGAGCAAAATGAGCTGAGTTGGGAAAGGGGAAATAGATTCAGAACGTAAAAAGCCGTGCTCTGTGATGGGCTGGAGGACTGACACATGGAAAATGCAATGCATTATTGACAAACACGTATGCTGGCTGCAAAAATAATTAACACGAGCAGAAAAGAAACAGGAATGAAATGGACCAGAAAGACTTTGAAAGATTGTGAAGTGGCCGCTGAAATTGCCAAGCTAATGTCAGAGAGATGATTAAAATTTTCCAATAGAATAGGTGAATAGGTACTTAGGAGAGTGTGATGTAAACCAAGAGAGAGTGGATCATTATACGAATCTGCACGGAGGTACCAATCAGCATTTTATGTGCAACTTTGCAGTGCACATTTTAGCAGATGGAGGAAGCTCTTAAAAGCTGATAGCTAAACCGAGTCTGCCTGCTTTTCTGTTCCACAATAACCATCCCTGGAATGGGCACTCGTTCAATGCATAAGCAGTCTCCATAATAGAATTCCAGAAATATCAATATGCTCACAAAGGAAAGACACCTCCAGAGACCTAGGACCCAGGGAGAGTGAGGGAAGGGGGAATAATTCAAACTAAGTGTGTACCTGGATGTCTGGTACTCATCAGACTTGCTGGAGACTTAGCAGCCAGAACTCAAAGTGAAGGCTGAGTGACAGTTAGGAGCAAATTCTTCTGCGGGCTGAACTGTACCCATGCAGGCAGGCATGCACACACACACACACACTCTTGCAGAAACTGTATTGCTGCAATAACAAAAACAATTAGATGGCGGATTGTGGATACGCTAAAGGAGAATAATTCTTCATGATCAGAACGACTTTTTCGCTCATTCAACAGAAAAAGACTCTTATTTTTTATTTGTTGGCAAAGCCAAATTAGAAAAAATATATATCTTTACGACCCTAGGAGACAAATGAGTGATACCAAATATCACTAAAAATGCTATTAATCTACAAGTGATATAAAATTACCATCTCAGCACAAAGAAAGCCTATATAATCTGAATTTCCCTAGGATCATAAAAACGAATGAGAGGCGAAATTGAGAGTAAGTATGCTTTTGAGATGCGGTTAAGGGTTCCATGCATTGTTAACAAATGTGGCTAGGCAGACTGGTGATTTACCTTGAACAGAGACAGAAAACGTCCAAATGGGACCAAATGATCCTCCCATGAGTGTCTAATGACACCTTTGAGGACATTATTCTCCTCCCTTCGATATTTAAATGTGGCTGATTAGCTATTGACTTTATGGGTTATTCCCCTCTGTTTTCAACTGATCATTTTCTGTGTATTTCAGAAGCCAAAAGTAGTTCTGAGTGAAGTAAGGATGTGTCAAGGACTCAACTCAAGATGCTCTTCTTTGTGTAACAGGTACCTGGGTGACTCGTGAGGAACACAAAGGATGGTTGGCTCTGTCACTAAGGGACTGTCTCTGTATCTGAATAAAGCCCATTTTCAGTTAATATCATCGTCTTGCACTCTGGCCAGGGCATCAGGATGGCACAAAGATGGTGGACACAGCCTTTTGTACTACGGCACAGGGACAAATCCAGGTTTCTGGGGCCTCATGCTTGAGTTTATAATACACTCTTAAGAAATCTCAATTTTAAAACATGGATGTCAGATGAAAGGGGAAATTTGTCTTGAATGAGTGAAGAAATCAGAGCATCAGAAACTCCCTAACACTGGCACATTGCAATGTCAAGACACTGAGTGCCGTGGGTCATGTCTGTAATCCTGGCACTCACAGGGCACAGCCAGGGAGATCACCTTTGATTTAAGACCAGCCTGGACTCAGACAGTAAGTTCCAGGTCAGACTCTGCAGCAAAAAGTAAACACAAATAAACAAGATGAAACAAGCAGGAAACGCTTTAGGGTTTGTTTTTTGTTTGTTTGTTTGTTTTTTGTTTTTTTGTTTTTAGTTTATAATTTAATTACAGCATTTCTCCCTTCTTTCCTCCTCCAAACCTGTTTCAAACACCCCTCCCGGTTTGCATTCAAATTCATTTTTTTAGGAATTGCTCTTGCATGTGTATGTGTATGTGTATCTGTTTATACATATGAATTCCTTAATATAACCTATTTGGTCTGTACAATGTTACCTGTATGCAGCTTTTCAGGGCTGACTATTTGGCACCGGACAACCAATTGAGGTGCTCTTCCCTAGAGATGGCCGGCCACCTCTCTGCTCACAGCGTTCCTCGGTGGTCTGGAGTTCTTTGTGTAGGGCTGAGGCCTCATGGGCTTTTCTCCTCCCAGTCTGACATGCCCTTGGTGTCGTCCTTGTTCGGCTCACATTCGGGCAGTCTTGTTCTCCAGATGTGACCGTAGTTCTCACCGCTCAAGGAAACTTCTGTTGTCACAGAAGGAGGCCGCCGCTACAGAAACGCTCAACCAATCAAAATGCAGGTTTGTGGATCCATCTAGAAGACACTCTTCACCTAAGGCTCAGGGAACACTGGAATATAGAAAAAAAAAACTTGAGTTTTTCATAGTTAATTGCTCACTACAGTTCTATAAAGTTTGTTTCCCTACATTTCTGCCTTGATATTTCTTGAATGACTCTTCATACTGCAATGATTTTGTGAAAGTTCCTACAGACAAGAGAAATATGTAATTTGATCTTTCCTCTAACACTGTGGTTATATTTTTCAGTGATAGTTTGTTGATGTTGTTGTTTTTTGGTTTTTTGGCAAAGCCATATCTGTAAGTTTCATAGTAGTTTCTCACCTAAGGCCACAGCTTTTGGAGACTGGAAACACTTGCATCTGGCTGCCCGCATAGCCCCTTGTTCCTCCCCCAGTACAGGTCTCACTGCCTCTCCCTCACCAGACCTGCCCTGGGTCAGGGAGCTCTGAAGTTGGAGGCAGATGAGAATGCGCAGACCCTTACCACTAAAGGCAAGTGTAGGCCAGGATGTTCAAGGTGGGCCACCAGAAGTTGTCATTAGGATCCAGGTGGATGGAGTGAGGCTTTTGTCGGTCCTCAGTACCATAGTGAGTTGATGTTCTTCTGTCTCCTTCCTAGGGTAGCTGCAGTCTCCTGCCGATGACACCCAGAGTTTAGAAAACATCCAACTGCCAGCCTCTCCACCTTACCGTGAGTCACTTTCCTTCCAGTCGTCTCTGGACAAATTATGAAAGAGAAGTTGCCATTTCAGGGGACCCCCTCTCCTTAAAGCACTTTCTGTTCTTGGCAAGGAACGGCAGGGACCATCCTAAGTAAGACCATCATATAACAAATCTGAAGCTCAAAGGAAGTTTTCTAACCTACCCATAATAAATTTCCATGTTTTGATTGATATTGCTAAAGAAAAAGCTGAATTGTATTTCTATGTTTTCTCTAGAAAATATTACCAACTTGCCATATGAAGACTCAATGGGGGAAAAAATAGGCAAAAAAGTACAGAAGCAAAGGATTGTGGTGGTGTAGTCCCTAACCCTTCCCAGAAACCAGAGGAGATCTCATCATCCCTCAGACAGCCCAGCCTTGTGGGATTTGTCGTTGGTAGAGTTGGGTAAGCAATCTCCTTTAAGAAACAAAATGCTTGTAAACTACATAACCTATCCCACGCCTCAGTGACTGAACCTAGATCAAAAATTTGTAAAACAAAGTACCCAAGACTTTAAGGACTTGGGCTAAAACTGTGGGATTCAGAGACTTAGTAGTTGTGCTGGAGAATTCCCTCAAATAAACCAGGAGGCAGGCATGTCCGTGACATCGATGGCATGGACACAATGGGTTTTGATCGTTTGCCAGCTATAAGATTTGTGACTAATTCCTTAACTTTCTTAGCAGGCCTGGCCTCCTCATTGATTGCAACGAATGTGTGTGGGGATACTTAGCCTTGCAGGATGTGGAAGCTCCTAGCCATGTGCCCTATGTATGGTATTTAATAAATGTGATTTCCTTCCTCTCGTTTGACAATATGGGCCCTTGCATTTTTTCAGGCAGTTTTCTATGGTGCCTTTCATCTTAACAAAATGGCCCATTTGTGTAGCTTGAGTTCCTGCTGGAACCCAAGAGACCCCATTGTTCTTAAATTCTTTCTAATTCCTGACTTTTGTTTTATCTTCTTCACTCACAGCCCCAACCCTGAACTTCGGCTTCCATGCCATAGTGCCTGCTTTGTGGGGTGTTGACACTACTAACCCTTGGAACAAATGAGCTGACAACACTAGGTCATCTCTTTACACAGCCTCTGATGCTCAAGCTTCCTAGAAGGACCGGTTACATCTCCCTAAGAGGAAGTCTGAAGCATCGCGAGACGTAATTCAACTTGATCTCGCACTGAAGCTAATTCTGACAATGACTGTAGGCAGAAGTCATGCACTTACATATCCTAGGGCCTGTGCCAAAGCTGCCTGTGCCGATCAGGTGACCAACACTTAGCTATTTCAGATCCTTTCCTCTTGAATTGGATGATTTAGTGCTTTGGAGTTTTCTGATACCCAGAAACCTACTCTCACTAACCTCTTTATAAAACATATTCATTTTAGGGACCAAAGTAGGGCCTTATTCATCTCTTGGCTGGTGAACGTATCAGATTCTATTTATTTATTTTTTAAATTAACTTTCTGCTTTTAGAGGGCAGAAGCTGGGGAGGAGAAGCCCTAAGAGCTAGGATCCTGGATCCAAATGGATTGATTAGAAGGTGGTGATTGCCTTTCAGATCCTTGGCCTCACTCATTCTGAAGTAGTTGCTTCCAAAGATGAGAAGAGGTGACTAAAAGTCAATGTGGAGGCATGTTGGAGTGTGAAAGTAATAATGTGGGTCTAATCATTACCAGCAGTGTCCTCCGCATGCAAAGGGACAGGGTAGCATACGGTGAAATCCTTCAAATCCATAAACTTAAGGGAACAAAGGAAGTGTTCTTAGAAGCTAACCTTGGGCAACTAAGGTATGTGGAATTGGTATAGCAACTTGAGTCCTTTGAGGTTAGATGCTAGTTAAATTTTTCTAGCTGTTTCTTGCAGATAAATGTTTGGGACACAAAGTGTGTACCCTGTTTGTTTTCTGTGGGATGTGTACTGAGTTTTCTTTACTTATAGCAAAAACCAGTTTTCATTAAGACTATTCAAAAATTATCACCGATGGTCAGGGCATGGTAGTGCATGCCTGTAACCCAAACTCTTAGGAAGATGGAAGGGTCAAGAGTTCAAGAACAGTCTCAGCTATATAGCAGATTCAATTGGTGCTTATGAAATCCTATCTCAAAACAACAACAACACATGTACATAAATTACTGATTGATGACTAGGATGTGTTCTTATAAGAAAAAAGTCCTCCTTGTGACTCTAGAAATCAACAGATATTAAAAAAAAAACTTGGAATTTGAAGCATTATAAATAATATAACATAATGCAATAATTTATAGATAGAAGAACCTAGGCTCAAGGTCCTGGTGAGACTTGACTAAAGAAAGCCGGCGCTAAGACCATAGCTATGACATGAACGTATCTACTTCAGATTCGTGTGTTGGAAACTCATTCCCCAAGACAACAGTGCTGAGAGATGGCCCTTGTGTTGCATGTGACACAAGCCACTATTGGGTTTGCAGATGTGAGTTTTTTTCTTCTGCTGTATAAGACTGCTACATCCTTCATTTCCAAAGGACCCAGTATTCCAAGCACCATCTTGGCAACAGAAAAACCAAGTCATAACCTGCTGCTGATTTGATCGTGGACTGCCTAGCCTCCAGAACTAGAAAGAAATGAATCCTGTCCTCTATAAATGCCATGCCACTGGGTATTCTGTTTAATCAGTATGAAATGGACTAGGCCGTCAGCTTTAGCTTCCAGGTGTTCTGATGTCTACTGAAAGTCAAGACACAGAAATATTTGTATATTCCACTGGAACAAACTGGAGGGGACTTGAGGACATCTACATTAGATAGGTAGAAATATTTACAACATTTCCTTTCAGTTTTGTTATAATGATAACAGAGAATAAAATATAGAGCATTAGCAATGGATATTAAATATTGAATTTATATAAAAGCTCAAAATAATTTTTGCCCAAAAAATTTAATGGAGTTGATCTTGCTTCTGTGCACATAACTATATACCAAGTTTTATGTCTGAAATGGCTGCTAGCAAGTCATGATCAAATCTTTTTTAATGATCTCTTCAAATTCTTGATAGTCACTATTGATGAGAAACTTTGTTCATACAAGTAGGTGATAAAAAGTTTAAAACCATTTTTACAGCCATTCCAAAATTTACAACAGTTGAAATTATCTTTAAGGAATCGGGGAGCTCTTCCTTTACATTTTCTTTGACTGAGGCAAATGCTAGGATTTCTTGTGGTGGTGAGAATGGGTTTCAATCCAGTCCAACCTTCACATTCCAAGTATCTCAACGGCCAAGTGCCTGGCCTTGCAGAATGTATCTGTGATGCTGGAAGCTTTGCTCTGCTCCTGATGTGGACTCCACTAAAAGGCCACACTGACTGCAAAGGGTTGTCAGCGCGAGGGATAGATGAAGGGCAAGGTGCAGGCTGCTTTGTGAACTCACCTTGCAGGAGTCCTACCTGGCCTCCTTGCTTCTCCGATTTCCCATCTTCTAGTTCCAGGCTAGACCAGGCCCGCACTAGTGCAGCATCTCTGCCCACTCTACCCACATGGGCAGCAGCGGGTTCTGCAGTTTACTCTTGAAATGGGTAACAAGGAGTACCTCCCTTTCTTAACGCACAAGTTCATGGGGTTATGTGCATGTGTGAAGAGTGTGTGAGTAAGTGTGTGAGTGAGTGTGTGAAGACCAGAGGTCATCATAGAATGTCTTTCTCCATAGCTTATCTCATTTTTTGAGACGTGTCTTTCGAACCTGGGGCTCGTTGATTCAGTTCATGAAGTTCATGGCTAGCCTATGAGCTTCAGGGGTCCACCTATCTTTGACTCTGGTCCTGACCCGAGTACTGAGGTTGCAATTATGCCACAGGACCTGACTTTCGCCTTGGTTGCTGAGGATCAAACTCACAGCCTCTTTCTTACTTGGTAGACACTTTATCTAATAAGACATCTGCCTATCTGCGAGTTCCTTCTTCATTGTGCCTGATGCACTGCCGATGAGCTCATGGCATTTGGTGGTCCTCAGGAACTGTGGAGCAGGCTGTCTGAATAACGGTCTCAGACTGACAGCCATCTGAGAACTTCAAGAGCTAGAGGTTCACTAGTTCACAACACACAGGTAATGCTTTCATGGCACGGGTATCAGGGAGGCCAGACAGCACAAATGACTGGCCTACGTCTGCACGTGACAGTCTAGGTTTAGAATTGTACCGTTTCCCACTTAGTCTGTGTTCCTCCCCTTATTAATAATGTGACCAACACACCATCGGAGATGATAGAAAGAGTATCTCAGCTTTACAGACATGTCGGAAAATGTGATGCTTTTACTTCCCATGTATAACAAAAAATGGTCTTAGAGTTCCCAACAATTACATTCCATGGACATTTTATTTTACAAACAGATGAAAAGTAGCAAACCCTGTTACACCCACTGTGGGGTTCTCCCCCAAATGTCCAGTGTCCGTGTGACTGAGGCAACTGATCCAGTTGAAGTCCAGCAAACATCACTCACTGTAGATAGAAAAATAAAAACAAACAATTGCTCTTCTCCTCTCTTTTTGCCCAAATTCCATTCATTATCTGGCTTTGCTTGAACTTCGTCCATTTCAGTTCCCCTGGGCTGAGTAGTTTATGTTGCAAAGAGCAGCAGCCTGTACTGAACATGCCCTTCTTCCATCTTTCTTTTAAAAAAAGAATGCGCATCCCCCCCCCCCCCGCCCCAGCCTGGGAAGAAGTGCTGAGTGGGCAGCCCTGCAGTTTCTGTTTAGACCGCGAGCAACCACAGCACAAATCAGCACCGAGTTTCCCTTGATTTCTGCCTGGAACAATATTATCCTACGGGGACTCACTCTGGGGTCCAGAGGGTGATGTATAACTTGCTATTACATGTTTGTGCCCAAGAGGGCAATTTTAGCTCTTCCAGGGCTGCCAGAGAGCAAACAGTGATGAGATGGGGAGATGGGAGGGGTACCAGACGACCAGAGTCTTGTCATAACTCATCAGCATCAGGCCTTTGCTGAGGCCCTACTATGTTGTGTTAGCTTTCCTCACTGTGCTGACACTATCGAGAAACAACTTAAAGGAGACAAGATCTGTCTGGGCTTATGGTTTTAGAGGTTCCAGTACCTGGTCAGCCGGTTCCATTGCTGGGGACCTGAGTGATGCAGAGCATCATGTTGGAAGCAGAGTGAAGCAGCTCACCTCCTGTCAGACAGGATGCAGACAAAGACAGACAGAGAGGAGCCCAGGGAAAAATATAGCCCCCAAGACCTGTTCCAGTGACCTACTTCTTCTGTCTAGACCCTACCTCCAAGTGTCAGCCACCACAACAATGCCACCAAACCATGAACTTCTCAATGAATTAATCCACAGTTTAGAACAGAGCCCTTGTGATCCAATCACGTCTCAAGAACAGATCCATCAACTGGAGACCAAGCCTAAGTTCATGAGCCTCCAGGGATACCTCCTATCCCATCCATATGACAAGGCACGTACAAAGCCGTATGGTAAGTACTGTGTACTAAACACGATGAACTAACTCTATATGTTAAATCCAGCCCAGAATGGAAGAGATAATAATAAATATTTATTGAAATTTTCTTTTATGCCAAGCACTAAATCAAATGTTTTATGTGCATTGTCTAATTAAACCTCATTATGATCCAACGAAGACCACATTGTTATCCTGGTTTTATGCCGAAGTATATTGTCATTCCTAAGATTATAGCACCTCTCTGAGAACATCCTCACTAATTACTTCACCTAATGCAAATGCCTTTTTTTCCATCTTGGCTCGTCTCTATTTTCTTTCTCATCCTTCTCACATTTTCTGTTTATTTACTGGAATCTTTGTGTCTCTCACTAATGAAGTATGCTCCATGAGGCTAGATGGTGTGTGTCTTTTGTGTTGATGCCTAAGCTGAGTCCCTAGACACATCATAGGACCTGAATGTTCATTAGATGAATGAACAAGTCAGTGAATTAATAACCTGAGCTGAAAAAGTTGAACGACTTTGCCAAGGTCATAGAGCTGATGAATGTCCGCCATTGACACTAAGCTCACATTGAGCATGAAGAACCCTTCAAAATATATAGAAATACCACTCAGGACTCGAAGTAGGTGCCAATGCAGAGAATTCAGGAGGTATGCTCTGAGAGGAGACTCCTATCCTCCGCTGCCGTCTGGAGCTACATTCTGTTTTATGACCCTGTGAACCAGGCTGGAAGTGTGGAGACTCCTCCTAGATATAGCAGATGGTATCTTCTCACTCATCCTTTGGCCTCTCTCCTCCACTGTCTTTGCCTCCCCATGGATATTGTGGTTATTGTCACTCACATCAGCCCATATGTCACTTGCTCCAGTCTAAGGCATGGAGGGGACTGGAAAGATGATGTCATAGACTGCTTGAGCTAGCCTATGAGCTGGAGCCAGGAAGGCCCATTCATTACCCAAACTCCATCCATTATCTCATTTTGGTCCCAGAGGTATATAGCCACATGTCAGTTTTTTTTTTCCCCATTGATATTGGGCTGCTTTGGAAAAAAGAATGAATTGGTGAGGGAACTGGCTGTTGGGCTTTTCTCTTGCCCTGGCATGAGGGGATCAAACATAGAACCTAGCCCTTCAATAAGAGAAGACTCTCAATAAGGATTTATTGCACACGTAAATGGCTGATTGGCTGGGTGAAAACAATGTTCTTCTTCATCAGCAGTGAATCTTTCACTCGAGTTTCTTCTGTGAGAAAATTGTAATGGAAAGCTGTGACTCACTGTGTTGTAAATATCACTGGTCTCTCAGGCAGTGTTGGGTTGTTAGATTGAGACTGTAGCACCTTTTATTCTTTGGGGGCGGGGTGGAAATTTCCCAGAGACAGCAAGACTCCCTGCAGACAACCACTGTTTCAGTATTCGTAATTTCTACTGAGAAATTTAAAATCTGTAGATGATATCCACCAAAATGATTTTAAATGGGAAAAGAATAGACTACAGAATTGACTGTCACATACTGGGGGAGGATGCCACACAATGTGTCCCTCTGTCTCCTGGACAGGGACTCTCTTGAGTTGAGTGGATTTGATTCATTCCCCATATACAGGTCATGGGGCATTAGAGAATGTTTTTCAGAACTGATATCTCAACATCATTTCTATGTAGTCCCTGGGTTTTCTATATAATGCCATTATCTGAAAAGGAAGGATGCTGGCGTTCTCAGCGGCTAGGAAAGCATCCTGTATATTCACAGTGGAGTTCTCACACCTTTCTCTTAATCTCCCCTCTCTCTCTCCTCCTTCCCCTCTTTTCTCCCTTTTCCCTCTCCCTTCTTCTTAATCCCTGCCTCTTCCCTTACCTTTCTACATAGACTCATTTCTCTTTTTTCCAAATGTGTGTGTGTGTGTGTGTGTGTGTGTGTGTGTGTGTGTGTGTGTGTGCTAGTTCATGTATTAATGTGCACACACCAAGTCAAGGGGAGGACACTAGGTGTCCTCCTCTGTTTCTCTCCTTATTCTTCTGAAAGAGAGTCCTTCACCCAATCTGGAGCTAGGCCTGTGACCAGCAAACTCTTAAGGCTTCTGTCCCCACCCCACCCCCACAGCAAGTGGGTTGCAGATATGCAAGTGGTCACGTCCAGCTTTGTGTGTGTGCTGAGGACTCAAGCATCATGCTGGCGCGGCAAGCGCTCTCACCAACGAACCAACCGTTTCTTCAGCCCCTATCCACTCCTCCTAACAACTCATATAACTGGCATTGCTGTTAGGAGCCTGTGAGTTTTCGTTCAGAAATGACACACTGGAATTTCTTGGAGACGTTTTCTTCCAGTAGGGCTGGACTATCTGTTGGGATACATATGCAGTTGAAGAGACAATTCCGCCCCCGAGCATCATCAAGTCAATTTCATGGACATTGACAGTAGAAACTGGACCAGTTAGGCTTTTGAGCCACATGCATACAGTGACTGCGGTTCTCTGTGGCTTCACCATCAAGGAGAGCAGCACAGCCCTGGTACCATCTCACATTTCTTGATTTGTTTCCTCCCACCCTGTTCCCTCCTCTTGCCAACTCCTTCCATGTCCTTGGGGGGGGGGGGAGGTCCCTAAGGACTGCCTCATTTCCTCAGACACCAGCCTCTCAGGCTTTCAAGCCCCGCCCCCTCCTGCTCCTAACCCTTTCCTCAGGGCAGTCTGGTGGAAAAGTTCACAGTAACCACCTCTGGTGATGGCGCACAGGAATGTTTGTAACAAAGACAATGTCTCCCAACATCCCCAGTCTTCAAGATCCAGAATGAGAGCTCCAGTTCTCTTCATCTTCATCTCTCCCTTCCCCCCTCTCAAAACCACACAAAACAAACAAATGAAGAAATCACCACCACCGCCACCACCATCATCACATCACACCACACCACACTACACTACCACCACACCACCACACCACACCACACCACCACACCACACCACCACACCACACCACACCCCACCACCACCACCACACTATCACCACCACCACCACACCACACCACCACACCACACCACCACACCACACCACACCCCACCACCACCACCACACTATCACCACCACCACCACACCACACCACCACACCACACCACACCACCACACCACACCACCATCACCACCACCACACCATACCACACCCCACCACCACCACCACACCATCACCACCACCACCACACCACACCACCACACCACACCACCACCACACCACACCACCACACCACACCACCATCACCACACCACACCACACCACCACACCATACCACCACCACACTACACCACCACACCACCACCACATCACCACCATACCACCACCACACCACCACCACCACACCACACCACCACCATACCACACCACCACCACCACACCATCACCACACCATCACCACACCACACCATCACCACACCACCACCACCACTTTCCCCTTGCTCTAAAAAGAAGATCCACTGTGGAAAGTGATTCGGACGAGACAGCTATCCAAGAGCCATCATTGTTCCGAATCTTGTTCCATAAGCTGCCAAATTCCAAGCCATGCTCAGCAGGAGCATCATAGAGTTATGGAAATAAAGAAGGTGTTTTCCTCACTGACCTGCCTGGCCCCCGGCCACCTCATCACTGTCCTCCCTCACGTTCCTTATACACACTGTTCACGGGCCATCCCCTGTCTCCTCTACTTCCTCATCACTCATTCTACTCATCCACTAACCACAAGTGCAGTAATGTTGGACCTCACTAACCACCCCCAAACTCAGTAGCTTGAAAGTAATCATTTCTTTGTCTTCATAAATCTGGGTTTGGCTGACCTAGCATCAAGGCAATGAGACTTGGCTTCAGGCTAGAAAACAGGTCCAGATCTGGTTCTTACACATCTTCTCCACCTTGGAACACCAGGTTAAATGTGGTATTGTCTCCCCACGGCAGACAGAAGCATACTTGCAGGTTTTGCAAGTACCCTGCCTACTCACAGTTTACCAAGGAAAACAAGTCAGATAGCGATACCCAGTATCAGTGGAGGAGGAAGGCATATACCCCAGAAACAGATATAGGGCTGGAGCTGAGGAAAGATGGGGAGTGGATATTTGAGAAACACTAACGTGCTACAAAGCTCAGATCTAAACTTTCATGGTTGGTAACATGCTGTCAGATGTAGTTAGGATTTCATCTAAGACTGATTGCTCTGACAAGTTTGTGTGGACGGATTACATCCTTGCCTTGCATCATGGGACCATGTGTACAAACATCTCACATCAAAGCATTACTCCTTGGCTTCTTGGGCACTCCCAGCTGACTGCTTTTGAAACAGTCATGACTTGCTCAGTGAGGGATCCCGGGTTTCCAGACAGTTCACCCTTATTCTTAAAGGAATCACGCCTTCTTGTCCTGCCTTGAGTCCTAGAGGCTGGATTGCCACGAGGTCCTCTCTCCTTATCCCCTCCCATGCACCTCTGTTCAAACTTCCATCTGTCCAAAAGTGTTTCTGGAGAAGTCTCTGATGGCTGTGTGAATCTGAAGGAAGAAAAACACAGAGATACTCTTTCTTAGTGACTTTGTACTTCTAGTGGAAGTTTTGCACGCATATGTTAAATGTGCTTGTGCATGTTTGTGATAAATGTGGTGAGGCAGGGGTTAACTAACAGTGAAGACCCACACTATGAATGTGTGCCCTTCCTTGCAGGTGAGGAAGACACAGCAATGTGTGGGAGGTCCTTTGTCTCTGTTATTCTGTACTGCCTTGGATCTGAAATAGTCATGAGGAAACAGTTTTTCATGAGGACAATGACATTGCTTTTAGCCATATGTTTAATTCCTTAAAGTCAATATTTGCAGAAAAACATAGGCACAGCATGATGTTGCCTTGGAGTTGTTGATTAATCCCTTTCTGAAGCTTCCCTCCATTTTAAGTTTCCTTTCTATTTTCAGCTTGTCATTAGCTCCGTAATGGGGTGTGTGCCTGTTTGTGTGAGTCCATTACCACGTTTCCCCAAAGTCTGCTGAGAGCCACAGTGAGCCTTCACTCTGGATTAGCCATGTAATCCTCCTGGCTCCCATCCTGTCCCACAGTTAGTAAGCATGGTCAGTAATGACTTCACTTAGTGTTCTTGGGAAACAAACGAATACCCAAGACTAGTAAACAGGAAGCCGATGTGCTCTCTGAGACACGGCTTCAGGAATTAATGTGTCACCAAGTAAATGTGTTCTTTAATACCATTTCATATACACAGCAAGAGGTACAGGGACACATGGGCTGTACATTGGCGTTACTCTGTGAACGGGTGGAGCCTAGAATAACTTTTGGGAATCCCTGCCGGGAAGAGGATGCTCCTGGGCAGTGTTTCATTGCCTTGATTTTTCTCTACCCCACCATAGTTTGGAGATGGCAGCCAGTGGAATCAGAAAATGTTCCAAAAAGCTAACTTTATACAAGAAAAATGAAAGATTTTCCAGATTCCAAACCACTTCCCATTCCTCCTTTTTAGAGCTTAAAGCAAATTGTCATCACAAATCCACTTGGCCATTGATCTTTCCAACCCATTCATTTTCATTTCTCTGTTTCTGTGATTGCTTATGTAGTCCACAGACCTTCCAAGACATGTAACACTGGCTTCCTTCAAACACTAGGGCTTTCCTCAATTTTATTTCCATCTTCAACAAGGCAGAGTCTGGGTGTCTCAGCTTGGGATCATTAAGTGCCAAGAAATTAGCTGAGTAAAGAGGCTCACAGAACTTGGGACAATTACAGCTTCCTGCAAAGCTGAAAAGGACTTGAGTCAAGGTCATTCAGTAAGTCTTGTGTTCAATGAAAATTTCCTTAAGTTTTGTAAAACCTGTTTGCTGGGTAAGATGCAGAAAAAAAATAATAACAATAAGTTGCAAAAACATTAAAGAAGCCTGGAAGTCATACAGACTTCTCTGGGCAGAGGTCTTTATTAGATTTCCGTATGTTGCCAGAAGTCAAAGCTACAGATGTCCATTGACTCGTGAGGCCCTCCTTCCTACCAGCCCAGGCCATGAAGCCCACAGGCTTCCTGCAGGCCTATTTCTTCTGTGCCAGCAAGTCTGCCAGCGTCCCCAGTGGCTTCCTTACAGACGTGTGATCATCTGTGTATTATTAACTAACCGCAAATTAAAGTCATTACTTGGTGCTTAATTTTATGTAACATTTCTTTGTAATGTGTACAAAAGAAATTTATTTTTAACAGGAGTTTGGTAAATAGCATGTGCCATGATTAATTAGACAATATAATGGGTCTGCTGGTTTGAAATTAAATTCAGCACAATTTTCTTAAAAAAACAATCTCTTAAGTGACATTTCAAGGTGTGTGAGTCTTTGAAAGGGAAGAAAGGAGAGGAAAGGAAGGAAAGGAAGGAAGGAGAGGAAGAGGAGGAAAAAGAACACAAAGAAGAGGAATAGAAGGGGAAGAGGAGATGGAGGAGGAGGGCCCCTCCATTGATGGCCCTATGGCCTTGACTCCTATTTATTTTGTTGAACTCTGCCCCATTAGAAGAGTCATTTTTCTTAAATGTGTATGCATTCTACAAAACAGAACATTCAAAAGAGCCAACATGGGACTGGAGAGATGGCTCAGTGGTTAAGAGCACTGGCTGCTCTTCCAGAGGATCAGGGTTCAATTCCCAGCACCCACATGGTGGCTCACAACCATCTACAATGAGGTCTGGTGCCCTCTTCTGGCCTGCAGGCGTACATGTTGGCAGAACACTATATATTTTTTTAAAAAGAGAGAGCCAACATAAAGTTGGGTGGGTACAGAGGTTCTGGGAAGAGTTGGGGGATGAGGAAAAGATGATCAAAATGTATTGCATGAACATTTTTAAATAAAAAATTATACTTTAAAAGGCTGTTAGAAATCCATTTTACAGCAAGGAAGAGTATAACAAATAAACTAACAGAGAAGCAGATCCAGTACTTAGGTCAGTTGACTAGCTCCCCACCCCTCCACCCCCTACCCCACCCTCACCCTCGGACCAACCATATGTGCTCTTTCTTTTCTTCTTACATTCCAAATGAATTCCCACAGCCTTTTCTTTCTGCTTAAACATCTTCACATGGCTCAAATCTGACTCTTCAGATCATGCAATCTAAGAAAGTTCCTTCTGTTCCCCAGCCATTATTTATCCACTGAACAAGTCATTCTGGGTATGGCCTGGTTCTATATTTGTTCCTCTGTCTTCTCCTATGGAATTCAATGTTCCTCTGCAGTAGACACTTGTCCCCTTGTCATCCTTATCTCCAGCACCAGTGACAGTGTTTGGATGTGAGGCCTGATTCCATAGACATGAAGTCTCAACTACTCAGGGGACCATGGCAGGAGGATCACAAGATTGAGGCCTTCCTGGCTTCCACAAGAGCTCAAGGATGACTGAATAAGACCCTAACTCAAAAGTTAAAAAGTAAACATAGAGGACATGGCTTAATGATAAAGAACTTGCCCATGCATGAGGCCTTAAGTTCAATTGCCAGGACAGGCAGGAAAATTAAATAAATAGAAAAGAACAATGCTTAGTACAGTATAAGTAGCCTTCATGACCTCAGCCATTAATGAATCAGTGGATTGCATCTCCCATAAGCCAATCACTGGTCATGCTTTTAGTGGGAAAAAAAGGATAGTTGGCTTTTAAATTTTTCTTTAAGACATATGAAGAGTTATTTTTAATTTAATGGCTAAGTACATGATACCTTACAAAGAAACAAAAGATTATAATGTGAACAGATTAGATGACAAGGAGAGGAAGAAGTGACGTGATAATTCACTGTATTTGGAGAGAATGTCGAACACAGGCAGAAAAGGGAAATCTTCACCTCAGCCTGTGCCTTCTGCCCTATGAGCCAGCACCCAGAGGAGCCGGCCGTTTATGTCACTGGATTAAGTCACTGTCTTTTCCAATGTAAGTTAAGAGCTTTGACAATTCATTCCACCTTCGTTCGAACCATAGTCTTGTCTGAGATAAACTATCTGATGGTATAGAGAACTGAGAAAGGACTAGGTGAAACACTTACAGTGATCCACACAGTATTCTGACCAAGGGATTCCAATTTAAGATGACTGCGTTTCCATGCTCCCCATCAGGTTGTAGGTCAGCCCATCTCATACTGTGCTGCAGTCAGTTCTGTGCCTATGAAGTTCTGGAACTCAGCATGGAGTCATTCTCAAACCAGCGGGAGCTGGCTTAGCAGAAGTAACAGGGTCTGTTAGTTAATTTGAAGTGGGGTATGGAAAATGCTTTTCTTTTTTTTTTTTTTTTAAATTATGTGTGTAAATGTGTGTCTGGGTGGAGGTATGTGCATGTGAATGAGGTTGCTCGTGGGTGCCAGAAGAGCCCTTGGAACTGGACTTACAGGTAGTTGGGAGCCACCCTTGTGGGTGCTGGGGACTGAACTTGGGTCCTCTGCAAGAACATCGAGTGCTCCTCACCACTGAGCCACTTCCCCAGCCCCTGTTTTCTGATTTTGTTCATGTCCTTAAACTAGTGGAAGTCTAGGCGGCCCAGTGTGCAGAGAGCTGCAATTTCCACGTGTTCGCATCCCATCTCCGCCATTGTCCAACTGTAAACAAGGGCAAGATGTTTAATTTCCTCATCTGCAAATACGGTCCAAATGGAACTGTATGGATGAGATGAAAACATCTCCCTTTTCATGCAGGTTGTACTTTCACGTTTTACTTTTGTGTTTCAAGGTATAATCAAGAGTGTGGTAAACTCACATTCTAGGTTACGAAGCAAATGAATCGGGATTTTCCACTGGTATTGTATTTATCTTTTACAGCTAGAATTTGCTTTGCTCTATCACAGGGATGGCTTTGTTCTCCCTTTGCATTTGCCTATCCATGCAACCTAATACAGCTTATTCAAGAAGTCCATGTGTTACTCATTAGCTAAGGATGCCAACTGCATCACCCATGAACTCTTCATATACAATCAGAATTCTTCTAGCCAGCAAACGACTGAGGTTCACTCCTCAATATTCCAGTTCTTACACTTGTCTGATTATGTATCTGTTAAAGCCAAACTTTTAATTTTGAGGATGTATGGTATGTTTTGGTACTAAGCCATTGTTTTTCTTTTTTGAGGAATTTCCTAGCTATTCTTTCATGCTTTTTTTAATGCATGATATAATCAATTTGTCTAGCTCTAGGGGAAAAATATCTGATGGCATTTTACCAAAGTTGCATCAAAGGTTTACATGAACATGGGAGTAACTGAGCTTTTATCAATGTCATGCTTCATGAACATGGTTTACCTTTCTAATTATTTAAGGTCACTTTTGTAGTTTTGTTTATAATTTTCTCCATAACAACTTTGAAATTTTCTTGTTAAATTTACACTGAGATGTTTTATTTGGTTGCTAGCTATTATGTATAGTCTTTTATTCTATTGTATCTTCTAACTGGCTCTGTTCATATCTCATATCTAATGATTCAGTTATCATGTTGCTATGATAGTGTTGGTTCTGATTTTTTTTTTAAATTATTGTGTGTGTATTGTGAAGTAAAGCAAAACTCTGTGTGTGTGTATGTGTGTGTGTGTGTGTGTGTGAGAGAGAGAGAGAGAGAGAGAGAGAGAGAGAGAGAGAGAGAGAGAGAGAGAAAGGATGTATTTGAGGATTACACTTTCCAGCTAGCATGAAAACAGACAAGATCTTTACAGTAAACATTTTACAGTAAAATATTTAAAATATTTTATTTTAAAAAAATCTAATGCTGTAATGTATTAAGTACATTGACCCATTAAATACACTAAACGTGCTTTGTGCTCACACAATATTCATTTTCTAGTCCTGTCCCTTAAGACGGCCTAGAAACAATGGCTGACCTAGTATCAGAAAACACCGTGAGAACCTTGATTACGTCTCTAAGTATTATTTCCCATTGAAATGAGTCAGTTTTCTTTGAATGATGTTTAATCCCAGGTCTGAGGAAAGATGGTTGTTGGCTGAGGCTGGGGTATTTCATCATAGCAGGGTACAAGGAAGCTATGAAAATGTTTAGAATTCTTCCTAAAGGATTTGAGTACCAGCTAAAAGAAGACCCTCCTGGTCAAAGACAGAATTATTTGAGCATCAGTAAGATACTAAATGAAATTAATTAAAATATATCAAGTATATTTTAACCCACAAATCCAGAAATGAAAGCCACTCATTCCTCTTTAAGGAATGCTATGGAGCCAATTCATTATATTAAAAAAAGAAAATTGGTCTCAGAGTAACCAAAAAGTCAAGGGGAAATTTCTCATTATAAAATTTTTCTAGCTAATAAATGATTTAGGAATGACAGAATTAGAATATCACCATTTTGCAAGCTCCTAATTAATTAATGGCTCTGAGCAATGATCACCAATGGCTGTTAACAGCACCAAAGAGAGACAATCAGACATTCTGTATCTCCTAACAAATGGATATAACTCTACAGATGAAATATTCTTGACAAAGTAATTGAACCCGAATATGAACAAGCTTCTAAACCAAACCACAAATAGACTTCCAGCAACGGAGGACTGTGTCAAATAGATCACAGGAACTCAATCAGCAAAACTCAAAACAGGGAAACAGGCAATTTCTTCAACAACTACACTTCTCAAAAGTTGAGAGATTTATGGTAGAAGTCCCACCTGTTTGTTTATGTGCACGTTTATTTCTTTTGTCATATTTAGAAACACAAGGGAGACTTACACTTGGTTCTTCATAATTTCACCGTAAGCAAACACTTTGGAAACTCTGAGGAGCTGGCCATTAACTTCCTAACAAGCCTTTCTTCCTTTCTAGGCTCTCCTGTTCTTCTTCTTCAGGGACCGGACACTCCATGTTCGGGACAGCAGACACTAAACAGAGAGCATGTATTTGTGCCTGCTAAACCTTTCCCACCTCGCCTGTAAGCAACAGCAACATGGTCATTCTGCTTGTCCATTATCCCAAGTCACTGGGTGAGAAAGTGGATTGTTAATGACAGAGAACATGGGGGAAGTTTCCATTTTAGGTAATTTACAAAGTTCGGTGAACTTAATTGGAGCTTAATTGTCTTAATTGTTCCGTATGCTATAAACAGAGCTCAGACCCTCCATCCAGTAGGGCATCAGTGTAGTGTCCTGGTTTCTTTGATTTTAAAGTAGTGGAAAAGCCATTCCTGGGTGAGGATGAGAAGTCAGAGAAGTCTGGGGGGCAGACCAAAGCCAGTGACCAGCAGAGCTTGAGCTCTGATGGTCATTCTCTTCCTGTCGTGTCAATGGTCCCCACAAACCTCACCAGGAGAAGAGAGCGGCAGAAGGGCAGAGAAGCAGAGGCCGCTGCCCAGAACTGGGTACCACAACAGACCTTGGGTCCCCGGAAGTTCTGCCTTTGAAGCTGAGGAACTGACGGGGCTTCAAGCTTTAAGAGCCCATGTTCTGGCCCATGCAGTAAGATGCTAAGAGCAGTTAGTCCTTGTGAAGTCTATACACAGATACGGCGTTCTTTTCTGATTGCATTCTGCGTGGTTTGGGGGCATTGGTGCCTTCATATGGATGCCCAGCTTCTCATAATGACAAGAAACCTTTCTTGGAATATGAGAAAAACCTGTCTACCTCCAGTCAGTCCAGGATGGAGGAGATAGTTGCCTCCCACTCTTACTGTCCAACCAGTTGAAAAATGGTTTCAGACTCACACCCAACCCTGCGATGTTCTAGCAGGTGCATCAGCATTCTTCTGCGTGGGGATGTGCATCTCCACATGTTGTCTAGCGAGCTCCCAGGCTTGAATTTATCTTGACAGATACAGAATCTTCCATGGTGAGAGGAATATTTCTGACCCCATCAGTTACTCTCTACTACCTCCTCCACAATAGGGTTGTCGCTATAGAGCCAATAAAAACAATTGTAGAGATCCAGGAAGCGTCAGATCCTTCCCACTCTATCAAGTCAAATCTGACCAGGTTTGTACTCGGTAGCAAGGTTGTTTAGCTCTGGCATTATTTTCACACTAACAAAATGCTGTGCTTTGAAGGCATTCTCCTCTAATAGGTAGTGTGGGTAGGACCGTCCTAAGAAGCGGTGACAGAGTCCACAGCTTGTGCTCCTCTCCAGGACAGCCGTTTCTAACTCTCCAACCAAACCCCAGTGTGGCCCCAGGGCTCCAGAGCTCCATTTATGAGACATGGGCCTCAGCCAGTTTCTGAAGCCTTTGAGGTTTGTTCTGTGGTCAGGACTCTGTACTTAGCCTTGCAGCTGAGAAGGGATGAGCCAGTTCCCCAGGTCAGGAGAAAAGTGTCATGAATGTAGTCCATGCAGCTGAAGACAGATGGCTAACTGGTAAATGTGAAGTGCTGGCCCTGGGGCTGCTCAGGCCCTTCAGTAGACCAGCACTCCAAGCACGCCCCTGTTCTCCCTACAATCCCCAATCTGGCTTTGTCAAACCTGTGCAGAACCAGGCAAGAGCTCAGGCTTTATCAGATCAGCACATGCTGCCCACAGGTCTGGGCCCCCATAAGGCCACTCTGAGCACCTGCATTGGCAGTACTACAGCAATGACCTATGACCTCACCTCGTGAACCCACCAAACTTCAAGTTAACAGAGCTTTGAATCCACCAGTCCTAAAGAATGGGCCCTTTCTAGGTCCTGGTTCAACCACAGCTTTGTTACATCTGCCTTGATCAACCTGACATCCATGCAAGCTGAGAGTTCCTGTGGGAGCCAGATAGGACTGAGCTGTGGGTGAGAACTTGGGGAGGATGGAGTACAGATGATGAGAGCGGAGACAGTTCCTTTTCCTCATTTATTACCCATTGTCTCCGATCTGCACCTCAGGGAAATAATTTGGTCTAAATAAAATATCAGAATAGGGCTCCAGAAAAAAAGACTAGCTGCATTAAACTGCATATTCCAATTCAACTGGAAATTAAACAAGAGAAAAGGGAGACAGATTCCAGATCCAATTCTCCTATCTTCAGTTATATTTTATGGAGAACTTATGTCATTCACAAAAGAGATGTAGTTTCCCCGGGGGAGACAGCAGGTGTGCATTTCCTCTCAAGGTTATTTAATTGCTGTCAGGAAGACATATGATTAACCAAACCAAATGCTGGAAATAGGAAGTATAGACAATTTTAAAGTTGTTTATATAGTTGATTGCCGTATATCATACAATGTGTTTATTTGCCATAAACCTGCCTATCACAAACTGTTGCCACACCTGTGCATTGGTGCTAGACAACCCGCCGCTTAGCTCTGCATAAATCCTTGGTTCTAAGGGTGGCCAGGGACACAGAGTAGCTTTCCCCGATGGCTGGAGTCACCTCCCAGCCACCAGCTTCACAGTGGGCTTTGATGCCCTCCATCTGAGGCCAAGGCCTGCTGACCCTTGGTGTCCTCTGCCTGACAATAACCCTCCATGGAAGAACGACAGTATGGAAGTGGCAGACCTTCGAAGGTCCCCATTGTCCTCCCTGCTGCTGATGCCCAGACCAAGGCCACAGTTTGTCACACACTGCTACTGCAGAGGTCATATTAAGAGGAAACATTTGAAAGGTGAAGAGTCATTTGAGATCTTACATGTAAAAAAATGAGACCTAGCCGGGTGGTGGTGGTACATGCCTTTAACCCCAGCACTCAGGAGGCAGAGGCAGGTGACTCTCTGTAAGTTCAAAGCCAGCCAGGTCTACAAAGCAAGTTCCAGGACAGCCAGGGCTGTTACACAGAGAAATCTTGTCCCCAAAATCCTAGATAGATAGATAGATAAATAGATAGATAGATAGATAGATAGATAGATAGATAGATAGATAGATAGATAGATAGATGAGAAAGACTTGAATTATATATATGTTATTGATTTTTTTTTATTTCATTCCTAGTTCCTTTTTGTACATTGTACCAAATGCCAATGGGTAGCTGATCAGACATTTAAAAACAGAATGGATGTTTTGACACAGATCAATTGAGAAGCACTGCCTTGGGGGGATAAGATATGTCTCCTGGGTAACTAATATCCCAGGGCAGTGCCCAGTTTGAAAAAGCCAACCATTGGCAAGAGCATGGCCCCACAAAGAGGGTCTTTCCAAAACATCACTCAAAGATGAAAGCAAATCACTAGTGTATTATACCTGTTAGGCTCAAGCCAGGGCAGGGCAGCTCTAACAACACCAGAGAACCCGACATAGCAAAGCTCTCAAGCCATTCGATCCATACCAAGCTTTTACACGACTCCGGCCTAGCAGTGTGACTAACAAAGTGAGGCCCGGAGGAGAGAAACAGGAGGTGGAGGAGATGAAGGAGAAAAAAGACTTCTCAAATTTGCTATAATCTAGACGTTTGTATACATATGATGGATCATAGGGTGGCCGCAGTGTGAGATGGCCAGTCACACTGAGTCTCCAGTCGGGAAGCTAAGAGAGGTGTGTGTTGATAGTCAGCCCACCGTTTCCTCCCTAAATAATCTAGTGTTCACAATGAGGGTGGCTCTTCCCTCTCTGAACCATTCTAGAAATATTGTCACAAAGGCGCCCACAAATTTGCCTCCTAGATGATTTGAAGTCCCACCAAGTTAACTGAAGGTTAACCATCGCAAAGCATCCGGTGTTTACCGTCACTTCTTATATAGCTGTGAAATTTTACTCATGATGGATTATTTTTAATGGAGCACTTTAGAAATTGTGCTGAACATGCTCAAAGAAAAGAGTAATTAAGGAATCAAAGTTTAGTACCTAGGAAATAAGTGATTTCTACTTAGAGATTGGTTATAGAACATAGATGAAAAAAATATTATTAGAGAGCAGCATGGATGTTTGGAAGACATATATAAAGTTTCTGTTTTCATTTTTGCTGTTCTGCATTTGGGAAATTCTTAGGCAAGAAACAGAAAGGGAAATGTAAAAGCACACAGCACAACCTGTGCCATGCCGAAGGAATATGTGTGAGCTGGCTTCACGTTCTTGTAACAAAAATCTGAGGTAATTCACTTATAAGGAAAAGGTGGCTGTTTGGGCTTATGGTCATCATGGTTCTTACCCAAGAACCATGGACTAGGTGGATCCATGTTTTGGTCTTCTGGAAGTCTACCAGATGGTAATGGGAGTGTGTGGTAAAGGAAACTGCTCACCTCATGGCTGGAACACAAAGAGGGAAGGGCAAGGACCCCACAATCCTTTTAGGAAGACCCCCGCCCCCGCGCAATGACCCACGAGCCTCACAGGATCACACCGACTCCTACCTCCAAATAGTCCCTTTGTAGTAGTGACTGACACCTTGGAGACCATGTCTTTAACACATGCGCCGTTGAAGGGCACTTACGAACCACAGCAAGACACAGTCTGAAAACCAGTTCTTAGTGTGCTAGTTTAAAGTTATTCACCAAAAATGGACTACAAGGGGAAGGAGGCTTTAGGTAGATGTGTGTTCCTTGTCCCAGCCTTGGTGTTTAAGAACATGCTTGAATTTCACACAGTCTGTCTGACAGAGTCTGTCTGCTCTGCTCTTGCCCAAGTTGAGCAGCCTTCAGTTCCGTCCTGTAGCGTCTACCCAGGAGCCCTTGCCACTGCTGGCGACCAGAATCCCTGCTCTGCCTCAAGGTGGTCAGAGAGAGTTGACAGCCCAGATTTTCAGGGCATGGTTGTAGGGGGGGTGGATTCAGGAATTTGCCGTAGGGGATCATAAATGGTGGTGATAGAAAATTAACTCTCACACATCTTCCCCTGGCCCTCGTCCCTCCTCAGACGCTGTGGACAAGCCCTCGCTTGATTTGGCACAGGCCATGCTTGCTTCCAAACCCGAGTGAGCAAAGCGGAGCTGTTTTCTCTCAGCCGGCTGGAGTCTCTCCCCCTCTCCACAAGTTTAACGCCTAGCAATAAAATGGCAATGTCAATCCCAATCAATTAATATTCACCGCTGGCCTGAAACATTCCAGAACTGTGACTCCCGCCCTCAGGAGCTTTACCTTAATTAACCATGAATCTCCAGAACATTTCCCAAATTAAGTGAATACCCTTAGGGATAAGGCCATGGCTGTATACCTCTTCCTGAAGGTGGAGAAGAGAGAAGAGAGAAACCAACACGGTGTAGCCAAGACACGAGGTAAGATCATAAAAATCAGCAAGAGAAGAATATGTGATGTTTAGTGTGGACGTTTACAAAAAGGAAGTTTCTTCTCTTCCCTTTCTTCCTCCCTCTTTCCCTCCCTCCCTTCTTCCCTCCCTCCCTTGCTTCCTCCCTCGCTTCCTTCTTTTTCTGCCTTTCCTCTCCTGCTCGGGTCCACTCTTACAAATGCTATAGGAAACCCCCATTGCCATGCAGACAGAAGATCTGGGGTGATGTTAGTCATTCCGTTTTCATGGTAGCAGACAGAAACTTCCACTCCTGAGACTTCCAGTGGCCACTGGCACCTTCAGACCTTGAGCTGGACTCCAGCCTGAACCTGTGATCAAGCTTTGTCTTTTGTCTTTGGTAAGGGTGGCATGAGCTCTTCCTGAATTTAGAGTAGACAGCGTGGGCAGGTTGGTTGAGTTTAAAGCTGATGTCCTTTAAGACTTTGAACTTGGCTCCTCAAAAGCCCTGGCATGTGTTTGCTCTGCACTAGAGGTCTGAACTTCTTCAGCCCCTTCCTGCTCATGCTTCTTGGCATGTGCCTATTTCTTGGGAACTTTGGATTTACTCCCTTGAGAAATTAATACCATGGTAATAAGTGTTTCTTGGTGTTCTTTGTATTGCATTTTCAGGGCTTAGCTAGATTTGGTGCTGTTCTTGGATGTGGCCATGTCCACATCACAACTCACTACAACCTGAAGTTTCCAAAGCCCCAAGGTCAGAGAGGCCCATTTCACCTCTTACTGTTAATTCTTACATCTTTAGATAGAACCCCAAAATAGAGCAGATACTTGAATAACATCTTCAAAGGATCAAAGAATCGCTATTTTGTCTTCCAAGAAAGCAAAGAGATGGAGGTTGATATTTCTGGGGTACAGGAAGAAGGTGAGGGCCAGGAAAAACAAGCCTTTGCCTGAGCCGCACCTGGTGGAGAGAGTCAGGGCTTTTGTTGAAGCCCTCAGCCTAAAGACTAGCATTCTTTTGCAATGACAATTGCCATTATGGGCTTTTCCTGGATTTTTTTAAAAGGATGTTTGATGTTTTGAATGTTTTATAAATGTTTTGAATTTATCCAAAATGGAACTGATTTTTTTTTTCTCCTCAATCTTTTCCACTCCCATTTTCTAATCAATTACTCTTAACACCTGATCCCCTTCACTTTCCCACATCCAGCCCAACACCAGGTCTTAGCATTTTTTGCTTCCTAAGTATATTTCTTGAAATTTTTATCTGTGCTGCTTAAGTCAATTCATTTGTTAAATAAATGTTAGCATAGAATGTGTCCAATTAAAAAGGACACCAAGGATACAGAGTAATTGGGAAATGAGATGAATTTCTTTTTAAAAAATAAAGATTTTGATAAACATTTATTTAAATAAAGATTTAAATAAAAAATTAATTTAAGCAAAAATTTAAAATAAATTATTTTAAATCAAAATAAAAAAATTTAAATTAGCTTATGAGTCATCATATTTGCTTTAAAATGTTGGGTGGCATTAATGAAATCACAGAGATATGTGAATTTGTGTATCAACATTTCTAAGTGAAACTGAGATACATTTTGAAACAAGCAGTTTAAACCAGATGTGTTGTCAAGAAGAAAAGACAGTGATAACTTGAGAGTCTAGATAGTTTGCGCCTCATGACCACACTCTTAAAGCTTGGCAAACAGACATTATTGTAATTTATAGATGGAAAAACTGAGGTTCATTGAGACAATGTGACTTGCCCAAGATCTCATAACCAAGGCTGGAATCCATGGCACCTGCACCCACAGGGCTTTTGTTTGTTTGTTTGTTTGTTTGTTTTTTTCAGCAAGCTTTGCCAGCCTTTCAAAGCATGCTTTCCTCACATTTTCATGCTAAGACAACAGAAAACTTCAGAAGAGTGTAGAGAACTCGGTGATTTAGCAGAGTGTGACTCGGAAATTGTGCTTCTAATTTATTTATTTAGCCTTCGTGTGTGTGTGTGTGTGTGTGTGTGTGTGTGTGTGTGTGTGTGTGTGTGTGTGTGTACACCTTGCAGGCATGTGGAAGCCAGAAGATTGATGTTGGATGTGTTTTCCTATGGCTCTCAGTCTTACTTTTTGAGATCGTGTCAACTGGGTCTACAGCTCCTTCATTGGCTGTTTTGGCTGACCAGCATGTCCCCAGGACCCTTATGTCCCCGCTTGCCCACCACCAAGGCTGCACGTATGTAAAGCCTGAATTCTTTTTATGGGGGTGCCGGGGATTCACACTCAGATCTTCACATTCACACAGAAAACCCGGTTACCCACAGAGCATCTCCCCAGACCCAGTCAGCGTTCTTCGTCTCTGTCTGCCTTTCCTTCTCCCTCCTCTTGGTCTAAGGATGGTACACATGTTTCAGCAATAAGAACAAAGACCTTAATAAGTGTTCTTTATTAGTATAGTAATAATCCTGAGGAGAATGAAAGAATTCACAACGATCTATTTTGTTGAATTTCTGAGACTCTCTTGTACAGACATTTTTTTCTTTTTCTTTTTTCCTTTGTCTTGTATACAAATCCCCCACAACTGTTAACATTGCTCATTCTCTCTCCTCAAAATACTATTTTCTCTTATGGTTGTTTTAGAAATCAGAAACTATTCAATTTAAAGAAATTCAGGAGCAAGCTAACAGAACTTTAAAAACTTACTGTTTTAGATTAGGTCACAGAAAAACGCAATCTTTTTTGTCAGCTCTCTGAAGTCTAAGCAAAGCGTTTCTTTTTCTTTTCTCTCCAAGGCCATGTGGTTGGGATGTTTTGGGGCTTTCAGAAATCTGGGACTTAAGATCAAAAGCGCCCCTCAAGGTGCAGACCAAGATAATGAGGTAGAAATTCTCCTGGTGACGTAGATGAAAATGAACTGGAGAACAGCAACTCCCCGGGCCACAGAAAGACTCCAGTGTTTACACGATCCCATGCACACACATAGTTCCATCCATATTTTCCAACTAAAACTCACCTGGCTTTGCTCAAGCCCCCAAGTGCAGTGAATTCTAGACAGCACCTAATATTTATTCACAGCATTGTCAAGAACATCTTTGCAGTGCTTGCCAAGGTCCGCCACTGGATGTGTTTATCCAGCTGCGTGGCAAAAACATAATACACAGTCATCATTTTACTCGCTCACCTACTCAATATTTTCTTCTTGTGATTAAATTAGCTCATAAATATTACACTTGGAATGCAGAAAGCCCCAGCTCATCCAGCTGAATGCCTGTTTGTCCACTCTCTGATGCTGCCATGCACGCATTCGGTCTTTTCATTATGGAGTCCGAAATGATGAGAAGTATTGCATTTACTTAACAAGCAAATAGACTGCAGGATCCTCCCAGGACCCCCTTTTCTATGTTGTGCATGGTTGTAGAAGAAATGTAAGAAGTACAGATGACTGGGAGGGCTGTGCTGGACGGGATTTGGATCTATAAAAACAAATCCACCCTCGTCCTCTAAAGGCAACAGCAGAAATACTGCCTTTATCTGCAGCAGGCTGGCACAGTTTTTACCTAACCAAGTAGAGTTTCACACACACACACACACACACACACACACACACACACACACACACACACCTTGCTACTGCTTCTGTTGGATTCACCATCAATCTGGGCTCGTAAGCTATAGAGGCTGTTTCTGTTTTTTTATTGCATTTTTGAAAATCCCTTCTCAAAACATCCACATCCAGTCGAAGCAGCTTTTTGAAGCAGCTTTCAGATACCATTCTTATATGTGTATATCTGTGTTTTCTAAGTTTTGTAAACTGAGGGCAAGGATTGGCCTTTGCCCTCCTGTGCCAACACTGTTTACACCAACACAGCCCACAGTCACATGGTTTCTGGGACCCCCGAGGCAGGAGTCATATTCCACAGGATCCTCATCAAATCACCTTCCAGATGAAATATTTCGAGTTGGCACAGCAAGGCAGTTAACGTCTCAAGAATTATATCCAGATTTGTTCGATCATTCTGGGAACGGCCTTGGTTAGTGATTGCTCATAATGTCAACGCTTTTGGAAACTTTTTTATGGTCATTTTATTGTTTTTATTTCAAAAATAAAACTTAAAGGAGCTTGAAAAGTGGATTTTGAGAGGATCGCACGACGGCCGGGTTTCAGTCTGCGCCTTTTACTTGCTGTGCACTTAGAGAAATTAAGCAAAATCAATCCATATTTGAACAAAGACTGTGGATACAAATGAGCCTTGGCTTCCGAGACTTCTCAGAGCAATGACTTTGGAGTGTTTGGAATGCATTGGCCCGGGGAGGCGAAGAAGTTATAGCAAACAACATATGGGCTTTAAAATCTGGAACTATCCAAGAACAAGAGAGCTAGTCTCGCTTTACTTGTTCCTTAGCTTTTTTCCCCTCCAGAAGATGAATAACTTCTAATCACATTTTATTCTCGTCTTCAGAGCAGGGTCTTAGAAGAGCCAGGTTGGTGCAGACCTGGCGATGAGTGCGCAGCCCCATCCAACGATTACCTAATGCGCTGGTGTCATCCGCTTTCCTTGTTGTTCGAAAACACAGGGCGGAAATGTGTGAGTCCACGGAATTGTTCCCGACTCTTCCATTCACCTTTCAGCATGCTAGTTCCTTCCCTTGGCGTTGAGAGCATTATGCATTTGTCAAAGATAGACTGTCACTTTAGGGCCCCTATTATACACAAGAATTGGCAGCAAATTTGGCCACTGGGATTTGCTTGTGTCCTCTGTGTGTCATTGTACTTCTCTGGCATTCCCTGAATCCTGTGCGCCCGCTCCTTTGATGTTCATTCCAGCCCCTAAATGTGGAAACAATGACTGAAATTTTGGATCAAAGCATCCCGTAGATGGCAGGCAGCATAGCTCTGATAATTCACTAGAACAGAGAGTTCTGCCCCTCCCCCCTAAAATCTAGGCCAGTAGTCCTCGGAGCTCTCAAGGAAGTTAAAGAAAACAGCCTCACGCTGGAGTCCGAATCAAGAGGGCCGAACTAGGCGGCTCTGGTGAAGCTCACGGTCAGCTCATCGTAGGGAAGGCTGACTATTGTTCCGATTGGTAACCCGCTTCTTTTCACTGCCCTAGCTACTGCTTCAGCTGGGCCAGGCTCTTTTCAACATTTGAACACTCACCAGGTCCAATTTCTGTATAACGTCAGCTCCACAAAATGGCCTACGTTTTTTCCAATGAATTTGTAAGGCTCAAAGTGTCCATGGATTATGGAATGTTAAAAGTAAGTTTTTTTTTTAAGCTCAAGAACTATCAAAATTTCAACTAATGATTTTTGCAAACTGGAAGCTATCTGGAGCATCCATTTGGTTTGCCTTGCTTGAGGGAAGCCAGAACAAACAATGACTTCACTGCATTTATTTCACGGGTCAAGTTTGACTCAGAAAAGATCTAAAGGCAGGTAGCCCCCTAAGGGTGCTGGGAAGACAGATGAGCAAACATATAGGAAACTGTCGGGAGTGATTTGGGGGCGGGGAAGGGTGCCTTATAATCCCAGGGTGTTTATGTTTTTATTGTTGCCTCACCCCACTTGGTATAGAATGTACTCATTACAATTACTATCTAATGTTGGAAACCATCATAAAAGGACAGCTCTCCTTTTAAACATAATGAAGAAAAGAATTGTTTGAGGACCTTCATCCGGGAAATTAGAATTCTCAGTGGAGTGGGACAATTGAGACTTGGACCAACTGGCCTGAATGGAGAAGACACTCTATAAGCCTGATAGCATGTGTCCAGTCAAAAGGTTGCCCCCAAGGTAAGAATCCTCTTCAAAGCCTAATACCCAGTTAGTAGGAAAGGTTTTTACCACCAGATGTATGCAACAGTGCCATCCAGCGGCTACCGCAATAATTACAAGTGTATCTTATTTTCAAATGTATCATGTTTTATAATCACAAATTCTTACTGTTGTACTTTTATCAAAATTGCAGGAGTTTCTCTGATTCTTCTAATCTAGCTGCTTCTACTAGTATAGATACAGTGATGTGTGAACTACACACCCAAAAAGACCGGAAGCTTCCTTTTCTCTCATTGATGAACACTTGAGGAAAGGCATTGGCAACCCAGGACATTTTTATTGTAGAATCTCACTAAGAAATTCATCAAGATTTTCCACAAATTATTAAAGATTAATTGAAAGAAGGATAAAGGGAAGAAAATGAGAGGATGAAGAGGTGAGACAGATGAAGGAAGTATGGAAGAGAGAAGAAAGAATGAGAAGTAGGGGGGAAAGGGTAAATGGAAGGGAGAGAGAAGAAAGACCAGGATTTCTCATCTGACTTTACTAAGTTTCGGCAGCAGAACCATTGAAGCAACACTATTCTCAAGAGTGAATTAAAAAAGATAAGCACCTCAAAACATTATTGTTTTAGATTGTATTCTTTCAGCTACAAGGAGATAAATTAGCTAAGACAAAGGAAATTTTCTACTTTAAAACAAAACAAAACACAAGGAGAGCTGTCATGGCTTGAGAACAGTGTCACATACACAGAGCTGCTGAAGAAGCGTTGCCTGCCCGGTCCAGGCAAGGAACTCCGGTAGAAGCCTGTGCCATTATACCAGCCTGTAAGTCAGGCATGGCCATGCCAGGGTTGCAGGCACCAGGTAACACTGGGACCTGCCAGGCACCCCTCCCCCCAGAGAGACTGTCACACACCGTTTCTCCCTCGGGCTGCAGATGCTGCAAAATTCCTCCAACCACCTGCCTCTTTACAAAGCTTGGGGAGAGCATTCTCCTCATCGATACAAACAACAGTAACAAAACAAAACATCTACACAATCCAATACAGAAAGCAAGTATGGACATCGAGATTTGATTTCATTGAAACAAAACAATAACAACACAAACCTCCAGATGCCCTTTGGATAACATATTTCATTGTGCCCGAGTGGAAAATGTATTAGGTTGAAGGCAACTCTACATAGGCCAAACCTGTGATTTACATCAAGCAAAGAACCCTGGGAGAAAGAGGAGGAAGGCCTCCTTTGAGTGGGGCAGGATCCCTATTTGTGTCAAGGAGCGTTAGGGAAAAGACGGTTGAGGCAGAGCAGGTGAGCCTGCAGCCTCCATGCAGCTTGCACTGCTTTGGGGAAGCCTTTGAACCGCAAGCTGCGTTGTCCAGATGCTGAAGAATGCCCGCTTCCTCATGTTGTGCCCACCGGGTTCTTCTCTCTGAGCTTCCTCTGGCTTCTGGCTCCTTTTAGTGAATTTCACAACAGGGCTTTATCAGCAATGTTTATTTATCAGAAATAGGCAAGCTCAGGTCTCATCTCCTTTTGATTCTGCAGGAGTCTGGCCAACCCAGCTCTTACCTCAGGTACCCCAGAGCCTGATAGGATGATTTCTGGAATTCAGCTGGAGCCCATAAACAGTGAAGGCGGAACTTCTCCTTAGCACATACGAGCCTCCTGTACCAGCATGGCCTCAGCCACAGACAGACATTCCCAGCTCCTGCCAGCCTAAGGAGCAAGAGGCTGGCATGAACAATCAGTTTCTTTTCTACTTAAAAGGGAACACACGCACACACACACACACACACACACACCTGTTTTGCAAGGCTTTCTAGGAGGAGAAGAAAGGACAAGGAGGAAGAGGAGGAGAAGGAGGAGAAGGAGGAGAAGGAGAAGAAAAAGAAGAAGAAGAAGAAGAAGAAGAAGAAGAAGAAGAAGAAGAAGAAGAAGAAGAAGAAGAAGAAGAAGAAGAAGAAGAAGAAGAAACAGCAACTGTTGTAAAACCAGACACATGACTTGCACATCCTCTCTCCTCGAGCACATTTTACTAAAGTATATAATCCAATAATCCAGTTAATTTCTTTGGAGAGATGTTATATATACAGGTGGCACTTGGATGGAATCACAGGCTGTAAACCTGTCCACTCCTATCCTGGTTTAGGATACAGAGGAAAAACCTGTTTTACAGGCTTCCTAGAATTTTAGCATGGTCAATTGCCTGGCTTTTGTATTCTGGAACATACCGGAGCATTCCATGCGAATATATACGTATACATATATTCTATAAAATGTTGGCAGGATTTCTGATTTACCTGTAGGGCTGGTTTGAATTTCCCCCAAAATATTTAGCTATGGGACAATGTATTAAGTGTATTCTTAAAGGTAAATAACTGCAGCCAATAAAAGCTGGGCCCATAAAGGGTCCCATCTTCTACTAGTTTTCTGCACTGAGAATTACTACTGGTGTAATCATGGCTCCCTGCACACTAATATTTCCTCTGATACAGTATGATCAATGTTGTGGAAAAACATTTATTATATTTCTTCTAGCTACTTAAAGGCATTACTGAATTATGGGCATCGCAAAACGAATCCACTGTGCATTTTTTCTTTATGTGACGTTTTTACAATCTTCATTTTCTGCTTTGCAGCCACTGAGCTATAGAGATCCACACTCCGTCCCTCTGACAACTGCCTCTGTGGCCCCCTTCTCCTTCCTGCTTTATTACGTCTGAGAAACACTTCATATGATAACCTTCCCTCTCACTCTGGGCTGGACCCGTATTGGCAGGGAGGACGTAATGAAAGAGATTAAACAATCAGTGTTGTTCATGACACTTCCTAATCATCCCCTTAACGAAGGTTACGAAGTTCCGGCTGAGAAAAGGACGAGGGGCGGAGATGGTATTTTACAGAATGGTTCCGGAAGAACTGATAGACTTTGAACGGTCATGGGCTGTGCGGTTTTGACATTTAACAATTTTATTAACATCTTTGCTTATTATTCACCTTAATCTGCAGGGTCTGCAGCCAGGAATGAGTGTGTCCAGCTAACAGCCCGTGTCTCAGGCCCTGCCAGGGGATGAATCAATTAGCAGGAGAAGCCATGATGCAAACGTTCTGGGGTCACTTGGGAGGCTGTTTGCCTTTTTGATAGAGAAAGCACACCATAAATAACATCACACCTCAGGAAATCATTCCAGGAGGCCCAGATGCCGGCAGGCTGCTGCTGGGACAGAGGGGATCGTTGGCTCCCTGTGCGTGTTTCCCCCATCCCAGTCAATGGAAGATTTGTAGTAAAATCAAAATATTTTAAAGGAGGACAGTGTGTGGTAACAGAGGCATGTTTAGCCTTTTTTTTAGTACCAGAACCCATGATTTATGACCTACAGTTACAGCCAACTTTATTACAAAAATGACTTCACCCATAATAACCTTATTCAGGGCTTATTCAGGGCTCCTTGGAGAATGATGTAGTACCCCAAAGCATTATAATCTAACAAATATTCACAAACAATTCCGAATGCTGTCCCTTTCCTCCACCCACTCAGAGGCGGGTGTCTGCCTTTACCTGCCGGGTGAAAGAGGTCCCAGGCAAGGTTCTACAGTCTTACTGTAGATTTGCCAGGCTGGGTGATTCAAACCACCCAGGCCAGAGGCTGTCTCCCAGCTTTCAGCCTCATCTTCCCCTTCCCGTGCCCTGGGGAACAGCAAACAGGACCCACTCACCTCACTTCCTCCCTGAACATGCCTGTCTCCCTCCCCCGCCCCCCAGAACTCAGATACCCAGCATCTGGGGGCAGCTTCATTAAGTCCCCTCCCTTTGTAATTGCCATGGTAACCGACAGCTGCATTAAAATGTCCAGAGCTGGGTGTCCAAGCAAGGTCCCTTGGGTGTACCAGGATCTAGAAACTGGTCCTTCATCTCATTAAACTCAGGTGTCAGTCCCGAGCAGTTGTGTTAAATTTATACCCTCCAAGCGGGTTAGTGGGATTACATGTCCATTTGCATTAAAACAGGTTTCTGTCATTAAACTGCCATACAATAAGCTTCCTTGGGACAAATTAATGAGCTCTAAATATCATCAAGTAGAAGTTCACTTCACCAAGACAGCCACCGTGGGGCTGTCGGGGTGGCTGCTCACTGTCCTCATCCAGGAGAACCATAAGTGCCAGCTGAAGAAGGGTCCCATCCTGCTGCTTCTCCACGGCAAGATGAGTGTCAGGGTTTAGAGCCCTCTGGGGAGCTGAGTTCTCCTCTCTCCAATCCCTAGAGCTCCACTTCCTATTCCTTATTCTAGACATGCAGTTAGCATTGACCTTGTCTGCTGAAAATCACTGAACACCCCATTGGCTTCTCTCCTGTGTGGCACTGTCTCGGCTTCATTTTCCTTACCTTGTTTTCTGTCTGTCTTTGGGGACCATTTACATACGGTATGGCCTGGGAACAGCATGCATGCAACACCATGCCAGTGCCAGGTGTAGCCACAGTGTGTGTCTCTGCTCTGAAATGCCCTCCTGAGTATTTGTTGGTGGACCATTTGGCCCATCAGTTGTGGGGCCTATCCTCTGGAAATCTGATCCTGCTGGAAGCTCCTTTCCCAGTTGTCAAGAGGATTTTTTTAATTACATTTATTTGTACATGTATGTGTGTGTATGTGCATGAAAGCACACACACCCATGTACCATGGCACATTTGTGGAGGTCAGAAGACAGCTTCGAGAAGTTAGTTCTCTATGTGGATCCTGGGAATCGAACTCAGCTTGCCACACTTGGCAGCAGGCACCTTTGATCACTGGGCCATCTTGTAAATCCCCTAGGAGAGACTTCTTTTAAGGCTGTATTCACCCGGTTTCACAAGCACAGCCAATGCTTGCCCTCACAAGGGCAAGATGGGTGTAAATAGAAATTATTTATCAATAACCAATAAATAAAGCTCCAAGCCTTTTCTTATGCAGAAGAGGTAAGACAGGCTACTGGATGGACTTCCTGCATTACACAGTGAGCTCATTTCTGTGCGGCCTTAACAGGGGACAGTAATGTATGATTGAGACACCGCTATATTTAGGAATGACAAGATGGGCATTATTAATAGCTTAATTGACATTAAGGCAATTACCCCTACCCTTATTACAGTTTGTAGAATTACTCAGAAAATATTGGCTGAGGCCTTTCTTTCCCTAGAGCTACTGAAGGATACAGCATTTTATTTCATGCCAGATCTTGGCTTTGACATTAGATACTTAGCCATAGAATGATTCCAGTAAATCATTATAAATGCATTATAATAAAGATGTTATGAGCTATCAGATATTAACCCCCAACCCCTAAAGAGAGATAAATAGTTCAGTTGCATGGATCCCACTTTTGTTTCATAAGAAATAAGCTTTTGCAAAGAGCAACTGACTAATGAATTATAAAATGGTGTGTTGAGCTCAGATAATTAAACAATGCATTTTAGTGTCTAGTGCAAGATGAACACTAAATCATACACAGATAAAAAAAAAAAAAGGCGGGGTGGGGGTGGCGCAGATCTAAACCCAGGCCCAACTCCTAGTCTCAAATGCAGTTAAGGTTGGTCTATAGTGCAGAAATGCCTCAGACCTTTTCTCACCAAATATAAGATCAAGATACAAATGGATAAACCCAACCAAGAGACAGAACAGGAATTCTGGAGGTGCTAATTTCAGCTAAGCCTACAAGGCCATTTTAAAGGAGAGGTTATAGGGAGATTACCTTTTTATCCCCCAAAGTGCTAATGGGCCAAAAATGTAAGAACCTAGAAGTGTCTAAGCGTCCTCATACTTTCCAACTTTTCCTTTTGATCTCTGAACTCATCGTGAGGCATATTCATGGGGGTTTGCAGATGAGGATAAGAGCCGTGGTGCTGATGGCTGTCATGGTCTTGAAGCATTGCAAAGGCAGAGGCATGTACACAACGCTGTTGTGGAGATGGGGTGAGGAGGCCAGTCTGAGTTCCAACCATTATGCTCAGGTAGGGCTCTAAACCCAGCAAGGTCATTTTTCTCCGGCTTAGCCACTCAGGTTGATCTGTTAAACGTGTGTTTCAGTCACCTAGCCTTGAGCTAGCTTCATACTTCTAAGAACTTGAAGTTAGAATGAAGGGTGGCCTCAGATTACTCAGACTGACCACCTGATCACCTGTGCTAGTGGGCAGGCCTCTATACACTCCAGGTCCATGGTGAAGGACTCTGCTGTCTCCTGTGCTCTAGCTAGTCTGGACACCGCAACCTGATCCTCCCTCCATATCCCAACCACTTTCTAAAGTTTATGTCTACCCATTGCATCATGTAGACATAAATAAGTTGGGCCACATGAAGGTCTATTCATGCAAAATAATTATTACAAAGTAAGCCCACAACTATCTGTTATCTCTTTTTGTTTTATTAGCTCATATTTTTTCTTATCCTATGTCTTTCCTTACTCTTTCTCTTCCCACCTTAACCCTACTCCCCGCCCCACACACACTATCCTCCCACACTACACACACACACACACACAGACTACCCCCCACGCACCACCCCCCGACACACACACTACACACACACACACACACACACACAGACTACCCCCCATGCACTACCCCCTCGACACACACTATATGTATACACACACACAACCCCACACACACAGACCCTACCCCCACACATACACTAACACACACACACACACACACACACACACACACTATGCCCACACACATAAACACATTTGTAAATGTATGACATGAGAAATTCTGCCAAATTTACTCACATATCCCTCATTGGGTCTTGAACAGGGTTGTTTGTGGTACACATCCTATAAATGCTACTCAACCTAAGCAACATTAATCATTACAGCTACTGGTAACAGTTAATGTCTTCCGACTGCTTAGTATAAGCCAGGCAGTATGCTGAGTATCATCAGCTTGTTAAATTTTCACGAGCATATGAGGCAAGTACTATTTTAATCTTCATCTTATGGGAAATTAAAGCTTAAAGATGTTATGTAACTTGCCAAAGGTCATCCAAGCTCAAATGGGAAAAGCCAGGCTACATACCCAGAGTCAGCCTGGATTTGGAGTCCACTTTTTTTAGACTGAATTTGTCAGTTTTATCTTCTTTTAGACTGGCCTCATCAAGGGAATTCATGAGCACATACCCACTCTTAGCTGTAATACCCTTAGGACCTTGATCTTTTGGGGTTCCAGAAAGTCCAAAAGTGCAACCTAGTTTACAATTGCCCAAAAGTTACTTAGTTTAAAAACTCCCGGGACTTTATATGAAACCACCCCAAAAGACTTTTCTGGTTGCATACAACATTAATTTCATTTTGAAAGACTGTGTCTGAGGGAGGTGACACACCTCGGTTAATTATTCAGTCCTGTCGTTCTTGACACCCTGGAGGGTTGGCAGGCTCGCTCCACCACACGTCACAGGAGAGAGCTAATCTCCCAGCCTTGCTCAGAACACTGGTGCTTCCTAATGACCCAGCACCCACAAACCCCATACCTTCCTTAATTGAAAGAGTCAATGAAGGGGAAGGGGTAGTCCAACCTTAGGGATGAATTAGTTTAACAATTTAAGATTGGTATGTTATCAGATAAAAAGGCAGGTGTGAGTTTGATGAAAATGTTGCCTTTGGAAACAAGGGTTCATGTGAGGGTTTGTGATGAGGTTGTGAGGGGTCTCTGTAGCAAAAGGACGCATCTGTGAAATGGGCCAGCAGAGAGGTTTGCTTTAGGCCTGTCTCTGATTGTTCCACACTTGTGTTTCAAAGCACAGAGGCTGGACTTCTTCTCCACAGTCTTCCCTTCGCCTGTGGTTCAGATTCTGACTAAGCGCTGTGGGTAGTCACTGCTGGTGTCCCGGAGCCAGGCACTCTGTCCTTCAAGGCTTATAGCAGCTAAACAATTCGGCTCCTTTGCAGTTGGACAAGCCAGTGGTCTGTCTACCGATTTGAATGGGGCTACTGTGTGTTACCTAGAGTCCAAAGCATGTCACAGAAGACCCTCGAGCTCTCTCTCTGCAGACATGACCTTGACAGTACATGTTCAGGGGACTGAGAACTTGACAGCACAAATTCCTGAAGGATTTAGTGGAGCTGAGTTCTCTGCTGCCCCATGTTGGACACACAGCATCAGCAAGAAGTGAACTTCTGTTAGACTAAGCGCTGACACTTGGGGTTGTTTATTACAACTGCAAAACCCAGCCAATCCTGACTAATCCAGGAGCTGACTTTTTGTTCAGAAATTATGGACCTTCTTACCAAGTCATAAACCGTTATTCCTTTTCCAATAGTTTTATTCACTCACTAAGCAATTTAAACTTTTCATCCTCTTGACATACTCTTAGACGCCTAAAATCGCCAGAGAGACCTTGAATTGTACCAAGTGGTGTCTTGTCTTTTACCACCGGCAAGTACTGTTACCTACACTAAGTAGAAGAACAGAAAAGGACAAGTTTGGTTTTTCAGCATTACATGGGATTGTGTGATAATGAAGGGGAGAGGAAACGTGAAGAGGAAAGAGAATAAGATAGAAAAGAATTTTTTAAAAATGTAGATGGGAAAAGTAGAGAAAAGAGCAACACAAAACATCGGCATTTTCTTTGCAGTTAGCTGTAGCCAGCAGCTTGCAGGTAGTTTCCAGGACTGGTGGCAGCTCTTAGCATCTTTGACCTTCAACATCTATACATCCGGCTTGCCATGGTACTCCAGAAATGTTGGCTGAGAGGGTAAGGGAACACATCTCCCCTGCTTACAGTCCTGGAAGCCTATAGAGCTAAGCGGTCTGTTGCTGTGAATGTGTACTCCACCACACACTGAGGGGCACTGCAGAAAGGGGGACGAGAGCTAGAAAGAAGTGGGTGTGACTAGCTCCTCATCATCTTTAAACCCAAGTCCTTGAAAGGAGCAGCTATGAGGTCAGAGTAATAATTCTTTGTCCTAGAAACAGGACATCGCTGATAACTCAGGGCAGTCCGTTTTTTAAAAGCTTTTCAAAGAAACTGGTTAGGAATGCCCTTGTTTTGTTTGCTTCTGGCTGGGCAGAATGGAGGGCACAGTGAGCATGGAAGTGTCTATGACCTTGAGGTGGGGAGAGGCGGAAGAAGGGGATCTGAGTGCAATTTGCTGGATAACTGCTTTTCAGCACTGTACTTGGTATGAGGAATGCAAATGTGCTGTAGGGTTGAGAAGGGAAAGATGTGATTCACTCTCTGGATAACGCACCTGGGAACCCTTAGTAGATTATTCAGCTGGCTACAGTATAATTCCCCTTATCTGAGATCTGCAAAATGCCTGTGGTAAAGCTGCCTCCACGCCCCCATTCAAGGATTCTCCCAGGCAAAGCAAATAAGACCCAGAAGGAAGCTGAACCTTTCTCTGATGGAAAGCACATACCCGGGTTGCTACTCTGAGAGACTGTTCCATGACGGCATGTCTGCATGGGTGTGCATGGATCAGATGCCCAGCACTTGACATGAAGATGCAAAGCACAGGACGAGCTGACAGCTGCTGCACACTAGCTGCATGAGGCTAGCTGCAGCATCCAACAGGCAGGAGATGTGAACCAACCTTGCGTCATGTAGAAACACAGCAGAGGCAGTGGTCCATTCCAACAAGGTCCAGTTTGAAGGAAACCAGAAATCTCTCGGCTTGGGCCTCTCTAGTTGAAATCCATCAATTTCTATCCGCCGTAGCAAACCACATTCCTCTCTTTTTTATCAGAAGAATAAATATTCTCTTACTATCCTAGCATGAATCCCCCAAATCAGGAGCTTTGCTTCTGCTTTCCCCTTTGTCCTGACGAGCTTTAAGTCATCTTGACACGTGCTGAAGCCATCTGAGAGGAAGGACTCTCAACTGGGAAAAAAAAAAAATATCTTCATAAGATCAGGGTATAGGTAAGCCTGTGTGGCACTTCCTTAATTAGTGAGTGATGGGGGAGGAGTGAGGGGCACCTCTGGGCTGGTGGTCCTGGGTTCTATGAGGAAGCAGGCTGAGCAAGTCTGTAAACAGCACTCCTCCGTGGCCTCTGCATCAGCTCCTGTCTCTAGGTTCCCGCCCAGTTTGTGTTTCTTCTTTCATTTCCCTCAGTGGACTGTGATTCAGGAAATGTAAGCCAAATAAACCCATTCCTCCTTAAGTTGCTTTGGGTCATGCTGTTTCATCACAGCAATAGTAACCCCAACTGAGACAGACTCTTCATTCAAACCCTTACCCTTTCAAAAATGCTTCTTGAGTTTCCTCTTGCCTTCTCCTTGCCTAGGAATATACCTAGGTGGTATATCTAACCCTCAGTCATTGCCTTCCTACAGGAAACATAAGACACATAAATAAGAAATACTAACTGTCCCATAATCCAACAGAAATAATGAATGTTGCAGTAAGAACAGTTCTAAGAGCTGGAGAGTTTGGATTTCACATAATTTTATTATTATTAATCAAATGAATTTATTAAAATTATGTTAAAGGATACAGACTTTTGTTGAAAGGGGATCTCATTGGGTAGCTTAGGGTGGCTTCAAATTCATTATCCTCTGCCTCAGCCTCTGAAGTGCTGAGAATGCACTTCCATAGCCCCTGACTAGATGCTGATACCACTTAGAAGCTGGGATCTCCCCTTTTGACCTCTCTTCCCCCTACTCAAGCGGCTGGGCATATCTGTACTCTTCAGCTCGGGGAAGGAATGGGAGAGCATTCAGCAGAGGTCATCTCTTCCTGACTTGTGTATTTAAAGCCCAGCCCCTGGGCAAAGCAAGTGTAGAGACAACATTGGCTTTCTCCTTCATCTGACTCCTCATGGATTTGGGGAGAGAATTAGAGCACAGCCATGGAAGCAGAAATGGTCCATGCTCTCCACAGATGAGGACCTGGGGGCTGCAAGGTTCCTGTCCTAGCTTATGGGAATGGAGATGAAGGAATAAAGCTTGGAAACTGATATGGCTAACTGGGTGTCATTTCATAAAATTGAAGTTCTAGAAAAAGTTTTACAGACATAAATAAGCAACCCATAAATAAACATTGCAGCACTACTTTCAATGGGGAAAAACAAACTTTCAATAGCCTAAATGACTATCGATAGGAGAAATAAATAAAAGGTGGAGTTGTGTTGGGTATAGACTATTGTATGGCAATAAAAAAGTAATGGTTAAAATAATAGGAACAATTGGAATTTAGACCTCAGACTCTTAACCACTAACTCTAAAGAGTTAAGGTGGAAGTGCCTCGTTTATGGGTGGGAAAGAATGAAGGGTATGATAGATGGTTTTGTGAAAGCAGGCTGTTGTTTACACTTCTAACCTGGCCTTTCTGCCTATGCAGACATGGGATGCCCCAAGTTCTGCAGTGTAATTCTTTAGTCTCTTCTAGGAAATGGAAAAATGTCCCCGACATCCCCAATGCTGGCACAGAGGAACAGGCAGTAGAGGGAAACACTGGGGAGAGAATGAGATGTTGCCCTTGACTTTGAGGTCTCAGCCTAGGTAAAGAACAGAATCGTAGTGCAAACCATGAAGAGCAACACACAGTTCTCACGGTTGCCTTAATTCCCACATTTACAGCTAAGCACCTCAGGCGCTTTCCTCGTTCTCCATCTTTTCACTAACAAACAAGAGGTCCAGCTAGAAAGAACTATCACCTTCAAACTGTCCTTGCTACAAATGTAAGTTTTAACTCCATAATCTACACTGTCTATTTCACCGATATAATCTACACCTATAAAAGGAAAAAAAAAAAGTTTCTCATCGAGTTTTCCCAAATCTTTTGTTGATATCCAAACATTTTCTGATTGTCCAAACCGAGAGATCACATAGGATACTGTTTTCTGACATGATATTTAATTTCTAACATTGCTATCCACTTACAGGAATAATCTCTGAGTCTCCTAAATAGTTCACTGAAAAAACATTTCTACACCAACTGGTGACCCAGGTATATTTTTTTCAAACATCGGAAGCCAATGTCAAATCGGATGGCCTTGACTCCATCTCTGCCGGGCTGAGGTGGGAGGAGCACTTCCCCAGCACGGGTGCTGACCTGTCAGCATGGTCTGGTGAACAGCAAGTGAGTGGGAGTCAGAAACTCCAAGCTTAGTCCTAATTGTGTGGCTGACCTGGGCGGTGACATCAGAGAGACTTACTCCACCTCAGAGCAATTTCCACAAAGGAGGAGAAAAGTTGCAGAGAAAACATTCTCTGCAAAGCACATCATGTTCTAGTGGCCAAATGCTACGGTCACTAAGGTCACTAAGGAAGCAAAAGGAGAGGGCTGGGTCACTTAAGCACCACACCCACACTGGCCGGATGTCACAGCCCAGCCGTCAGAGACATAGCGCCTTCCATGCAAACGGCTCAAGTCCACTTTATACTTCTAAAGTAACATACGTTTTGTAGTTATGAATAGTTCATCCATCTGATCACCCATGAGTGAAGGGCATTTCCATCTCCCACATCTTTAATGGCAAATAATTAATGGTGTGTTGGAAATTAACAACAATTAACAGTGCATGTGAACATCGGCAGAAGGTCAGAGACTCTGAGGAAATGTAGTCTTTAGCTTCTTGTGTAGAATCTCACCGTTTCAACAAGGGGACTACAGGAGACCCGTGCCTGGGAAATACCCTGCTGTTGCCATAACTTTCCAAATGGGGAAAAAAATATCAATTCTGGCTCCAGTACATGGTACATCATTTCTCTGATGGACCATGATGATTCCAAAGCCTTCCTCCAGCACAGAGAAAATCATTATGGTCATGTGTTCAAAGGCTTCTTTTCCAAGACTAACCCTGTTAATGGAAGGGGTGAGGCAGATACCAGCCCCTTTTATTAAGTTTATTATTTTTGATAAACAAGCAAAGCACATTTTAGTTTAGTATTAAGAAGTATTGTCTGGAATGAAGTCATAAGATAAACATTTTAGTCTATAGAGTCTGGTGAATTTCTGAAGTTGACTCTTATTTTGAATGAGATGGAAATATATAACAATTACGGAAATTACATGTGTATAGCTATATCATATTTTTGTGTTTAACTATGTGATTTCTGCAAGGATTGTTGTAGATGGGAGTTAATAAATAAATTGCCCTTAACTTATCAGTATGACAGATGAGTGCCATAGAACAATACTACAAGTGTGACTTCCTTCAGTCTTGCTGGATGAAATTTTTCTCACATCAATATCTCAAGTATATCACGGTGTTGAAAATAAAGCCAGAAAAAGTAAGTCAGATGCGAATATACAAACTGATGATCTAATCAAGGGTATCCACCAAGGGTAACCTGCTATAAAATGTGAATAGGATAGATATATTCTGCTTCCACTCACAAAGTAATTACAATTATAATTACATTACCTGTAATTATAAACATAATTAATTATATTCCTGCAGTGCTTTAGAGCTTACAAAGTACATTCACATGCATTAATTATTGAACCTCATCAGTATCTTATGATGCAGGCATAGCAAAAAACCCACAGAACAAAACCCAGGGCTTCACACTGAGTCCATTCCTATTGCTTCCAGGTAGCCATCCTCCCCGCCCCCCCAGCCCCGCCCTGTTCTCTCCTGCGATTACTTCCTTATACCAAGCTGAAGCTGAAATGAGAAAAAAGCAGGGTTTCCAAAACAGTGAATCTTCTGCCTCTTTTGTCAAGCCACATCAGGAACAGCAAAAACAGGAGTCTAAGGGTGCACTCAGAATTTGTGAGGAGGGGACACCAGTCCCAATGACCTTGAGGCTCTGATTTAGTTCAGCTGTGAGGAAGTAGTGAGGAGGTCCCTGGCTTCAGACCATGCATACACAAGTAAAAATGGTTCACAGGATGACAGTTCTTGCAAATTTAGTAGATGCAGAGTGCTAGGAATGCAGAGTGGCCCAACAATCCATAGCTGATGGGCAGCTGGAAGAAGTCATCATGAGGAGACCCTGCAGATAGCCCTTGGCTTTTGCAGCCCAGGAGATCCATGCACTCTCCTGCCTGCCTGTCAGGGTTCCCCTTCACATTACCTCTGAAGGCCATGTACCATATTGCACATCTATCATATCCTCTCTCGGGTTACCCCATTATGCCTTAATATTCTAAATAACACCTTCTGGCCCCACCCTGAGATATCTCATTTGTATGGCTCTAGACAGCTGTTGATATGTTCAAACCCCACCTAGCCTTCATGTCCCAGCCCAGTGGCCATCCTCTCCAGCTACAAAGAATAACAGACTTTGACCCTTCTGTGGAAACTGCAATCTTCCTGGCAGAGGATTTTTGTACTCCAATAACTGCAGTAGAAGCTGTGTGATTCAGCCTCCTGAACGGTGCTACCCGCAGATCAGGGTCACCCCAACACTTGTTAGATACACAGATTCTGGAGAGTCATTTGTTTCCAGGGAAACTTTCTAAAGAAATGGAGGTGTTAGTACCAGAGGAGTAAGACACCCAGAGAGAAAGACAGACATCTGTACAGAGGTCTACATCCCAGAACGCACAAGCCATGCTCTAGAAAGAGCCAGTGCCTGGGATAGGCGGGGAAGAGTGGCCAGGAGTCAGTTTTAAATATTAGTCGTAGCTAACAGTGACCAAGCCCCTGCAGTGGCTGGGTAGACCTAGCTGCTTGGTTTGCAAAAATGTTCTCCGCCCCCTAGTATTTGCCCCCTAGTATTTTTATTTTTGTGGTGCTTGGAATTGAACCCAGGACCTCACGTATCCTAAAGAAGCACTCCAGCATTGAGGTACATCCCTAGGCTCAGAAATTCTCTAGTCTTTGTTCTCGCACCTCTGCTGAGAAACACACGTTCATACTTGGTTTTCATTTACAGACAGTGAAAGGGGAACTTAGAGGGAGAGAAGGAACCGCACCAATCATACCGGGCTCTAGTCTCCACAGCAAGGAGACTGCCGCTCGAGCTTTGAACTCAGCCACACCATGATCCCGGCTTGAGTTTAGGGGGCTGTGGGGCCTGAGTGAGGATGGTTCTCATATAAGCAGATTGTTGGCGAGGAGGCAAGCTTGTCAGCCATAATAACCCAGGAGAGAGATCCTAAGAGCGGAGATTAGAACCAGAGCAATCGGATCAAAGAGAAAGGAGGAGATTCCAGACACTCTAGAGGTCAGAGGAGAGGCATGGGACCAGATAGGAGAGGGGACGAGGGCAAAGGAGCTGCTAGGCTGGAACGGGAGCTTGTTCCAGGAGGAAGACTGTTGATAACCAAAGCAGAGAGCAAACACATCAGCCTCTTCTACATATTGCACATCAAGTACCAGTCTACAAGCTCTACATGGACGTTTCATTTCTACAAGTCTTCAGAAACCATGTCCATTATGTTTCCATTTTACAGTTGAGATAACTGAAGCCCAAAAAAGGCATAGCAATTGGGTGCTGGGAAGATGTCTCGGCCTTGATAACGTGCTTGCCTGAGTTCAGTCCTCAGAACCCACGTGAAAGCGCTGGGCATGGAGATTCATGCTTGTAACCCAAAGCTGAGGACGTACAGGCTGGAGGACCTCTGGCTAGCCAGCCTAGCCTGATAGGTGATGTCCAAGCCACTACGAGTCTCAGTTTCCAAAAAGCAAGCTAGACGGCACCTACAGAATGGCAGGTAAGGTTGTTCTTCGGCCTCCACACACATGCACACACGTGAGTTGTAGTGACTTCCCTAGAACCACATAATACAGATAGCCCTGGTCGACTGTGGCTGTGAAATAGTACTTATAGCTCAGCAGTCTGGATATTTATGCCCACTGTTCCTAGTTCCAATAGGTTCTTCTACACTCGGAAGCAAACAGAATGCAGCCAAGGAAAGCAGAAGATTCATTAATACTGTAGTCTTGACCTTCTCCAGGTAACAGAATTCCCTGTAGAGCTCCACACACCTACCAATGATGGGACCCAAGTCAGGAATTAGGGTGCATTTGGTATGGGGTAAGGCCTGTGCAACAACATTCATCGGCTTGGTTTTTTTGTTTGTTTGTTTGTTGTTGTTGTTGTTGTTGTTGTTGTTAGAGCTCTCCATGTGTTTGGTGAAGACTTCATTAGCTCTACTGAATAAATCAACTGACAGTCATTCATTGCTCTCCTACTAAGTGGCATGTGTTATGTAGAATGTTGGGGAAATTGTGTGAACAAGATGCCACTCCAGCCCTCAGATTTCATACCTTCCAGGGTTTAGGAAGAAGTAGGAAAAAGCTAGAAACCATATTGAGAGTGGAGCAGAGATGGTGAATTCAGTCACTGGCCCTGAATGAATTCTGAATGTCTGCTGGGAGAGACAGGACTCAGACTCCGGTACAATGCTGGTGTTAAATAAGGCAGCTGAGAAACCCTCTGGAGACTGCTGTGCAGAGCACGTCTCCACTTCAGAGGTCAACTGCTGGAGACCAATTTGTCATCCTGTACCACCCTTCTCTGCAGTAGGAGCTTTCAGTGGCTTGTGGATCCAGGCCCAGGTCAGGCCCTGGCGCCTACCCCTCTGTCAGTGGGGCACATCTTTTTTTTGGCCAATGGGAAGAGAAAGAAAATATTTCAGCAGTTGCTGAATCCGGGTGTCTTTATTTGAACTTCCCCCAGAACAGGCAAGTTAGTGGTATTTATGGCTTAAAAGAATTTCCATTTGTACGTTTATCTTCTTGTTAAAAACCAGCCATTCCCTACCCCAAACAACCAAAGACCATAAATCAAAGCTTAAGGAGCAAAGACTTATCTCTACAAATAGGAGCCATGGAGTTGCCAACATACTAATTTTTAGTATCAAGTATCATAAAAGGTTAAGTGACTGGGGGCAGGGATGAGTTTCCCTTCACCCAGGGATGCAGAAGCCCTGAGAATGAGCCCAGATGTTCTCCAGGATAAGGCCGGAACGGCAAGGCTAGCTTTTCCCCTGAGTCCCAGCCCCGAGTCATGGCTTTACCTGGCCGGAAAGAGCCCCATTTCTACCGTTGTTATTCACAGCTGATGTCGCCAGTTCCTGATCCTGCTGTCTGAGCGGGCTCCTTTCCCTTTCACAGAAACAATGGTCTCAAAACCAGCGTGCCTCGTTTATGCACCCTGCACGGATATGGAGGTCCACCATGTCGTCAAACAATGACAGGAGAGTTTGATGGAGGCCGACTGGGGTCATAAGCACTCTGATGATACAGGATCCGGAAAAAGGACTGCGTACTGCCCAAATGTCTCCTTTTCCACTAAGACTCTGTGCTCCTCTCACCACGTCAGGCACAGTAGCAGGGACGGGGCTGGACAATGGCCTTCCACCATAACACCTACCTTGCTTCCACACTTACGCCATGGCATTTTGTGAGTGCCATTCCCGGTGGCTTGAGGTCAGCCTTGTTCGCAGGTGTGACAGAGGGGCCCGTGGCAGGGCCATGCCTTTTGTCACTGTGTGTCCACTGATCAAGTCACACATGATTGGAAAAAAGATTTTCTTTTTCTGGAGAATATCTCAATATTTTTCCTTAAAAAAAAAAAGTCATTCAGGAGCACTGTCTGTTCTCAGAACATCTCTTTTTTTCCCCTTTCAGAAAACAAAATGTTATGACAACAGGTACATTTGAGAACCACATCACTTTGCATTTTCTCAGCTATTAATGTGAACTGCATACTAAGTTGTTAGTAGGCGTTTTTTTCCATTTCTCAGAAGTTTATCGACTTCTTTTCCCTCTTAGCTACACTTTCATTCTTATTTTCTCATCTTATTCCATTCTAATCAAAGTATATGGTCTGATTAAATTTCAATTCCTAAAAATATGTTGAGATTTCTTTTAGGGGATACATCTCTGTATATTTAGCACACAGCTCTTACTATATGTATTAAATGAGGCTTGTAATTTTGTTACCTATATGTTTTGTATCCATATATTCATTTTACTTCATCTTTTTTTCAGAGATATTTTCCCTTTTTAATGTAGCATGTTTTTAATTAATTCCTTTCAATTTTACACATGCATCCAAGTATTTCAATCATGCCCACTCCCCATTTCTCCCTCTTTCCCAGCCCCCACCCCTTGCAACTAGAACTTCTCTTAAATACACTTTATCTTTGAAATTTAAACCACAGCTTAAGCCACTTTCTGTCACTTATTGTGTACCACGTAGAAAGGTTTCCAGTAAAATATAATAGACACACACAGGCATAAAATCGAAAGCACACAAATCATGCTCAGGAAAATTCTGTGTTCTCAAGCACTCTCCCTTGTGGGCATATGGGGCTGTGAGCTGCCGCTGTTACAAATGGCCGCCTTGCTGTCTGTGGTGGTGAGGAGCCGTGGGAGGAAACGGCTGTCATCAGCAAGTCTCTTCTAGAGGAAGCCAAGTGTTAGTTCACAACTTCTTTCATAAGAAAGCTTACAGGCTCCAAAGCTCAAAAGAAATGCTCCGTTATTCTTTTCTCTGAGAAAATTTCTCCTGCTTTCTCTAAGAAAATTTCTCCTGCTTTCTCCCCCTTTCTTGAGAAATTTAAAATACATGAAAGTTTAAATAAATTCTCACAACCATACTTCCCAGAATGAACACCTATTAACACCCAGTCAGATGATCCTCCCTTTTTAAAAATTATTTATTTATTTTTATTTTATGTGCATTGGCGTTTTGCATGCATGGATGTCCATATGAGGGTGTTGGGTCCCCTAGAACTAGAGTTACAGACAGTTGTGAGCTGCCATGTGGGTGCTGGGAATTGAACTTGGGTCCTCTGGAAGAGCAGACAGTACTCTTAAGCACTGAACCATCTCTCCAGCCCCGACCCTCCATTATTCTAAACAATATTTTGCAGGTCTAAGTGCAATCACTCTTATTTGGTCTACTCCCCACTGGCAAGGCAAATGTTTTCAAGAGTTGAATCCTTTCAATCCATCAAATATGTGCCTTTTTATATGTGTGTATGTGTCACAAATAATACACAGTACTGATTCTATATGTGTTTTATGATTTAACTAAATGCCATTATCTGTTATAGTTTATGCAGTTTTCCCTCTTTACTAACATTGGGGTTTTGGCAATCTATCCTGGTTGATTGTTTCTCCTTCTCCCTCTCCCTCTCCTCTGTCTTTACAGTACTGGGAATTGAAACTTATTCTCAAACCCTAGACAAGCGCTCTACCACTGACCTGTGTCCTCCACCCTCTTTTACTGTTTGTCTTGACACAGGACTTGACTAAGTTGCCTTAGCTGGCCTTGAACTCACTCTGTAGTTCAGATGGGCCCTGAACTTACAATCCTCCGTCTTCAGCTTCCCAAATAGCTGGAACCACACCTGACTCCTGGCTGAATTATATACATCTAGCTCATCAATTTTCTTTGTGTATGAGTCACATTTATAATCTCTTACTGCTGGATATTTAGATTCTCCTCGGGTTGTTTTCTTTCTCTCTATAACAATCTTGCAATGGTCTCTTTGCACGCACACACACACACACACACACACACACACACACACACACACATATACACACAAATGGTTCTGTATAAAATAACCTAAGTAGTAGAGTTTGTGGGCCTATGGCATACAGAATTTTATTTTGCAGAAGTATTGGCAAATTTTTTCTAATTTTCCAAGTATACTTTAGCATAAAATGATGGGACCAATCTCCTCAGATGCTGTCCACAGTAGGGCATTATTAGTTGATAATTTTCCCCCAATTAAATGGTTAAAAATATTAGAGATTGAAGGAGCATATCAGTTGGTACAGTGTTTACTGTGTAGCATGAGGACCTGAGTTCCAGTCTTCAGCAGCCATGGAAAAGCCAGGTCCCAGGGCACGCCCCTGACACTCCAGCATCGAGGAGATGGAGATGATCAGATCTTGGGGGCTCACTAGATAACCAGTCTAGCCCAAACAGTGAATTCTAGGTTCACTGTCTCAAAAATAAGGTAGTGAGCAATGTAGAAAGATACCATATGTTAGTCTCCAGCCTCCATATGTACATATATAGTGAGCACACCTTATGCATATTCATGTACACACATACACAATTAATAATAACAACAACAAATAATAGTAATAGGGTTTGAATTTGGCTCAGTGGTAGAAGTCTTTCCTAGCATAGGTGCTGTGGATGAATTCAATCCTCACTACAAAAACAAATAAACACACAAGAAACCCTGTAAACATTGGTTTTATTTTCATTTCCCCAGCACAGCTTTTTTGAATTGTAATTCTCTTTTATCACATCTTTTCATTATTTTTCTATTGAACTATTTTTGTTTCACTATTTATTTGCCAGAATTCTATGGATATCTTAGCTATTAATCTTTTTAATAATATATACATTGTGGGGCCCCACAGAGGTTTCCTAGTGAGATCTAAGCTTGCTTCCCAGCAGGGCTGCATTAAGGGATGGCTTGACCATGTGCATAGTTACCAGGTGTTTGGAAGGGTCTGCACTTGGCTGTGCTAGGGGGGAGGTCTTTTGCTCCACCCCTTGGCATTCCTATAAAAAGCCCTTTTGAAGAGACAGAAGGGGCCAGTGGATATTGATCCAGGTCCTCCCGAAGCGATCTTGTGTTTCTGTCTGTCTTCTCTACACTATCTCTCTAAATATTTCTGTCCATTTAGACAGCATACAGTCATCAGTTGAGACAAGGGTACTTTCTTGCCCAGGGGCTAACTTTTGCCACAAAGAAAGTAAACTCTATATGGAGTTTCTTCAATGCCCATCATCTTCTCTGGAGTAAATTGGTACTGACAGGAGCAGACATGTCTCATTGTTATTAAAAAATTTTTAAAAAAAGAACCTATGTTATTAAAACATCTTAAATGCCATATTCTTTAGATCTCTGAAGTGTTTGAAGATGACCTGTCTATCTAAAATATATCCATTTGATCTTGAAAACATATCTAATATGACTAAAAGTTTGATTGTAATAGGTGACTAAATACTAACTTGCATTTCTTTATGTCCTAATTAGTTGGTAATAATAACTTTCAAGGACTGAAAATTGCATTACATTGTTAAGTGAGTTGTATAGGTACAATACTTTGAACAAGAATAGAAATATATGTGCAGTATTTTCTAACAAAATTAATCTCAACTTTGTATCAATATACACAGTTTGTATACAATATACAAAAATCCAATCCAATGTAAATATTTAAAACTAGTAGTTACTTCTTAAAAGTAGATTCAATAATCTACCAATTTATCTTATCATATCCATATCCACTTTTTTTCAGAGTAGATTCAATAATCTACCTTTTATCCTACCATTTTATATCTTTTTTTCAGAGTAGATTCAATAATCTACCCTTTATCTTATATCTTTAGTCTCCCTTTTTTCTTTTCAGAGTAATCTACCCTTTTATCATTTCTATATAATACATTTCTATATCATATCCCCCTTTCTTCTTTTAGAAAGAGATTGACTATGACCAATAACAATTTTTAACCAACCCCTAAACAAAGACAAACTTCTCTAATCCATTTTTTGGGAATGTGGGCATAGTTTTCTAGGCTACTTCCTGCTGATTGAAGATGCTGGTAGTCTTATGGGGACCCAAAGAAAATTTAGGATTATGGTCACGTACTGATTGTAGTAGTCTGTGAGGTTGTATCATCTCAGTTAGCCATCTCGATATTGTCCTGAGCAGTTTATAGTCCAAATCCAATCTTTGGGTTGTGTTTGTCAGCTTAATGGCATTATCATTGTCCTCATGGAATCATCATGGTGGGGTCCCATCATCTTTTTGGAGACTTCAAAGTCACTATTTGGCATGGTCATGATTCACTGTAGAAAACTGATAAAAACTCAAACTCAAAATCATGTATAAGAAGCTAGATGAAGCCTTTTTTTTCTAGAATTAGTTAGTATTCTCTAAGATCATTAATATAACAAAAGTTTAAAATATATATATGTAAATCTTATAAATTTTTATATAAAATCCATACCTTAAGAACAGTTTTAAAGAATCAAAATAAAAACAAAGGATCATGAGATTAATAGTAACAGAATAGTCCCTTAACTTTGGTTTTTCTTCTGTCCCATATCAGGTGGCTCTTCTGACATGATACAGAGATTTTGCATTTTCTTTTAACAAGCATGCTTGGGTTTAGAGAAGGAGAAAGCCACACTACAACCCCAAAGCCAGCTTTAATTTTTAATTGAACTGGGACTACATAAAGATCATTTTCATTATGTGTCTGTAGAGAACAGCAGACACAAATATTTAGAAAGACTTGTGAAATTTTATATTGTTAGATATGTGATATACCAATAGGCCAATTTACTCTTTTTCATGAGACATTTTTTTTAGATGATTTGTCCTTTTTCTTCAGTTGTCTCATTTGTCCAGTGAGATTCCTTAGCCTTCATTCTCCTGAAAGACAAAAACAAAACCCTTCTCCAACCCTAACTTTAGGGAGGTTCCCTTTTGGCAATTATATCTGATCAAATGAAAAGCTTTTGTTAGTCATATAAGTTAATTTAAATTGAATGGTCATGCTGGTTGATAAACTATCACCTATTCTAATTAAGAGGTCTCTCTGGTTCAAATTGAATCTTCATCAATTTAGATGGTATTCATAGCTTTTCTTCTTGGAAACAAAAGCAAAAACCTCATCCCCAATGTAACACAGATCCTGGTTTCCATTCTGAGGTCAGCACATCTTTAAAGTATATAGGCTGATTTAATTCTATAGTTTTTTTTTTCTATTATCCATTGTCTCTCTGCAGCTGTTGTTCCTTTCTCATTAGCACTGAGAAAATTCAAAGTTAATAAAGCATTATGTAATCTGTTTGGGGGGGTTACCCTTTTCTGTTTATTTAGCATATCCTTTAGAGTTCAATTTGATCTTTCTATGACTGCTTGGCCTGTAGGGTTGTGTGGTATACCCATAATATGATTTATATTGTAATAAACAAAAAACTATTTCATTTTACCAGAGACATATGATGGAGCATTGTCAGTCTTAAATTGTACGGGTATACCCATGATGGCCATAACTTTTAGCAAATTCATGATTACAGAATCAGCTTTTTCAGAACTCTGAGCAGTTGCCATTGAAATCCTGAATAAGTATCAATGGTGTGGTGTACATATTTCAATTTTACAAATTCTACAAAATAAAACACATCCATCTGCCAGATTTCATTCCTCTGAGTACTCTTTGGGTTATATCCTGCTGGTAGTTTGATTGTATAAAGAACAAGTAGGACATTTCCTTGGCTTGTTGCCAGGTTATGGAAAAATCCTTTTTTACACCCTTACTGTTGACATGATTTTTTTAAATGAAATTCTGAGGCCTCCAGCACATTTCCTACCAATAGTTGGTCAATCTTGTCATTATCTTGTGCTGAAGGTCCTGAGAGACCCTTATGGGATGGAATGTGAGCTACATATAAGGGATGATTCCTGTTCCTGATTATACCTTGTAACTGAATAAATAGTGAAGTTAATTCTGACTCCTCAGGAACAAATTCAGCAGTTTCATATGTAAGACCACTCTTTCTGCATACTGAGAGTCAGTAACTATGTTGAGAGTTTCTGAAAAATCCATTAATACCACCAGAATAGCATATAATTCTGATTTTTGGACAGAATTATGAGGACTTTGAACCACTTTACTTAAATTTTATGATTTGTAACCTGTCTTTCCTCTTTGATTTACATCAGCATAAAATGTAGGGGGCTCCAGATATTGGTGTTTCCTGTACAATGTGAGGCAAAATCCAGTTACTTCTCTTTATAAGTTTAATTCTATTTCTTTTGGGGTGTTTGTTGTTAATCTCTCCCAAAAAATTACTGCAAGCTCTTTGCCAAGGTTTATTTTCTGCCCAAAAGTTGTCAATTTCATCATTAGTTAAAGCTACTTCAATTTCTGCTGGGTCTATTCCTGCTAATTGCCACAGGCAAGTGGCTTTTTTGTGAATTCGTGCCCTACAAGTGGGACATCAGGTGCAACATGAATCTTAAATGGTCTTATAACAAAAACCCAGAGCCTGATATTGGGGTGAAAGCTGAAAGGTCAAAGAAGCAGAGGAAGCCACAGTCACCACCTCTTCCCTCACCAACTCCTCAGCCTGAAAAAGATTTCTAGCTGAAAGGCCTCTAGCCAAAAGGGGTTCCCCAGCTGAAAAGCCTTAGTTCCTGTCTCCTCATACCTTATATACCTTTCTCCGCCCACCATACATCAGAATCTCATTATGATTCACTGAATATTGACAATAATTTTTTTACAACCACATACTAGCCACTCTATATGCAAACTTCTCTAACATCATGACCTACAACACTCTTTCCACACTCAGTTTCTTTGGGTCAGAATCTAAACAAATTTTATGTGTTTCTTTCAGCTGCCATGGCTCTCAAATCCCCTTTAGTTCCTAATAGTTCCCATTCTTCTTGTTTTCTCACCATTTATTTATTAAAGAAAAAAGAATCATTTGCCTTTTTCAGTTGTGCTTTATCTTTGTTTGTAGTAGGTTTAGGAATTTGTTTCAGTTTCAATGTTTTCCACAAAAACTTAATTTAACTGTATCAAATTCCAGTCCCTTTTACTCTATAGTGTGTGGGGTTTGTGTCTTTTTAAAAATAAAAGTCTTTCATATACCAAAATATTTATGTATTTCTTCTCATATGTTTAGAATTACCTTATTTACATTTTGGTCTTTAATGGCCTGGAATTTATGTTTGCATATGGTATAAGATAAGGATTTTTTTTTAACAATGGAGTAGGTCCATTTTCTACCTTTTTGTTTATTCATGATTTGTATCTCTGGCACAAACAACATTTTAGTGTCTGTGTGGATTCATTTCCCGGTCTGTCTGATTAGTCTTCATATCTGGTCTCACTCTCGCACCACATTGTTTCAATAACTCCAGCTTTTTGATATGTCAGGCCATCGTTAAGACAAATCTGTTTTAGGTTTTCCTTTCAGTGCAATCAAATCAGACTACCCAGAGCCCTCCCATGTCCAAACAAGAATGGACATTTGGCAGACTAGGAACCGGGGTCAGAGTCTCTGTTGTCCTGACGGATAAAGTTTAAAGGCTAGATTTCCTCTGTTTAGAAAAGTTTTATTAAGTTCTTTCTTCTATAAGCACAGTGTCCATGGGTGTCATTTCAGGTCACGGGAGGTTTTATTTGTTTTTCATGTTTCCTTTCTCCTCTTCTCTTCCTCCATCCTGCTTCATATGGGTTGGGGTAGAGACTCAGGAGTCAGGAGTACAGAAGATTTGAGTTTACACATTAAGATTTGGAGGGCCCAGAAGTGGGAGAGGGTCAAATCACAAGTCATGGAACTCTTACTATGTGTTGTGCTGACTTATAAGTTTAGCAATTTAAATTCCTCGGAGAGCCAATAACTGAGTAATTCATCAGCTACATGATGTTTTGCTAATGTTTACAGTGTGGGAAGGATGGCAGCAGAGAGTGTCCCGATCTGCACTCAGATGAGAGAGAAGTGTCCTTGTTCCAAGAGAGGGAGGGAGGATGTGGAGCCTAAACAGAGACCACTTTCAGTCCCCGGAGACCTCCCTGTGAGAACCGCTACCCAAAGCAAACAGCACATCTCTCACAGCAAGCCTCCAGAGGTCTTTGTACAGCTTCATAGGGCTAACTAAACAATGTTTTCATGTGGAACTCCAGAACCAACCGAAAAGGCACTCCATAGACATTAATACTGGATAGAGCATAACATTTGAAATGTGGTTTGGTTAATAGGAGTTACCCTACCCAGGGGATCATGCTCATTCTGGAGCCATATGTTGCCAAATAAAAGCTCAGAGCCAAGTGGAGGATACCTCCCCCTGAATTCTTGGTCAGAAGTATCCCAGAAACCACCAAACAATACAGTCATTGCTCTTGGCTGCTCACCAGAACTTGATGGTAAGACACCATGCATACTGGTCACATGAAATGATCAAGTCAGTTTCTTTCCTACTGGCTAGCTTTCATGGTATTGGAAAATGTTGTGTAAGGTGCTAGAGTGGGGTGGGGCAATCATCAATAGTCCTACCCAGCTGTGGACTCTGTAAACTACAATAATGACCAACATGGCAAGATAATGGTATCCCATGGGCACAATAATGGTATGAATGTTATGGGGTAACCAACCAGTTTCTAATTGTTATTAAGGCCTGTTTCATAAAAGAAAACACATGTACTGTAAATCTTGCCAGAAACTTATAGTTAGGGAACTCACAGGCCCCAAGTGTGAACCTACTATGGTAGGTTGGTAAATATGGTAAGTATGGTAAATAACAATGAATTACACTATCAGTGATTTACCATACAGAAAAGTGACACTTGTTTATCAGAATAAGACTAATAAATACATATTAAGTCCTACTAATAGTGAAGAATCCCTGTGAACAATATGCAGGAGATGCCATGTTTCATGAATTTTCCATTGTAATCCTGGGAAGGCAAAGAAGTAGAGGGGAAAATGGAGTTATGATTGATAGAGGACCAAATTAGGGAAGCTGCTATGTAGAGCTGTATGGGAGACTTCCTGAGGGTGACACTGAGTCACAGTGTAAGGCGGTCATAGAGACTGACTACATGTAAGAAATGGGGAAGGACGTTCCCGGCAGAGAAGGAAGCAGATCACAGGCCTACTAGGAGCCAAGGAGATGAAAGAGCATGCAAAACCAAGCCTGCTGAAACCAACCAAGGGTGCAGAAGGCAGGAGGTTGGTAAAGGCCTCATCCAGGCCAAGGTGCTTTGCCCCATTTTTATTTCCAAATTCCAAACAGGAATGGATGAGACAGAGGATGTTAAGTGAGATACAGTGAATGGTGGGAGATTGTTTGGACTAGGGGAGAAGGAGGGGAGGAGAAAAATGGACTGATTCAAATACTGTAGGAAGGAGAGATGACTAAGCCTGTCAGCAGACTGTACTGAGAAGGTGAGGGGAATTCCAGGGGACTCGGAGGTTCTTCCTATCCCCAGTCAGAGGTATAGAAATGTCTTTCACCAAAACAGGAGAAACAGGGGGGGAGTGGGAATCGACCCCTCTGGGCCAGCCACGTTGCAGGGACGAGCCGGAAACTCGGGAGGTGCTGGGGCTGGTGATTCTAAGCCAGGAGTTGCCAGATAAAAGTCTCTGCCCATGGGGAAAAATAAAATCACAGAGGAAAGAGTCTGGAAGCGGGCCAGAGGGAGCAGAACCAGAGCTGAGAAGCACCTGTATGTGAGGAATGACAGAGGCCAAGATGCTCGTGGCTTGTTTGGTCCAGGTGGCAAAGGAAAGCAGGCATATTGCTCTAGAGTTGAGAAGAACGCTCCTGTTTGGCAGGTGGGAAGTGCTGGCTTTATTGGATTTTTGGTGTTGGAGAAAAGAGCCGAGAGCTTTGTGCATGTCAAGCAAGAGCTCTACTGTTGGGCTCCTACCCCAATGCCACCCTGCTGGGATTCTTGAGGGATAGGAAGAGGTTAACCAAGGGGAACCCACCTGGGGTTCTAGCCTCTGGCCACCAGCATCTCAGAAGTCTGCATATGGTCATTGCAACAGAAACCAGGTGGTGACTGTTTAGGTGAATTTGCAAGTCCAAAGACCAGTGCTGCCCCTCTGAGGATTATGGGAAATTCTGACTTTGAGGCAAACTCCAATCCACCCTATCAGGGAGGTCAGGAGCCCAGTGGCTTACCACAGCATCACTGTTCTAGCTCCTTGCTGGCTGTCATGATTCTACACTCTTGGTTCTGGTATTACACTCCAGTTCAACATGTTTCCTTCAAACACTACTCAAAATTGGCATCATATCTTTTCAGTGCAATTTTTCATAATCTAATAAAATGTAAAAAATGTTCCTGTACTCCAACCTGGCATTTTTACTTCTCAATCTCTGGAGAGCTAAGATGAATGTTCAGAGACATCCTGGAAAAGTATTGTTTGTGATAGTAAAAATTGAGAGCTGTTTAAATGGGCGCCTTTAAAGAGAAGGGAAGTATTAAAGGATGGCATATCAATTCAGCTGATTGAAGCCACTAGAAAGAAAATGTGTTCTTTCTGAAATGTGCAGATCTGAAAAGGTATCTGTGACATTCTATGTGGCTCATGTCCACCACGAACTTTGTTCTCGTGATTCAGGCTTTAGCCCACCCATGCTTTCTACTACAGCCCCTAAATGTGAAAGTCAAGACTATTCTTATTTCTATAGTCAAAGACATTGTTCAAAATCTAATCATATCATTGTTTTCTATTACCCTTGGACTGAAGGCCAAGATCCTTAACAACAACAACAGCAACGAAGGCTTGTACCATCTGGTCAACCACTCACTGGTCACACCTCTAATATCATTCCTTCTCCCCTGGCTTCAATGACACTGCCATTTTTGTGTTCCTTGGGTCTCAGTGTCTTTTTCTTACCATGAGCCTTGTCAGTTTTTCCGTCCTCATTCTTCAGATATCTCAGATACCACATTCTAAGGGAGGCTTCCTGACTCCCCAAGCTATAGCTGCCTGCTATTTTGCTTCTCACCATTGTGCACATGTCTTTGTTGGCCTTTCTCATCATAGGTAGTCATGTATGAACTGTGTAATAAATATGTAAGCCATAACCTATGCCGCTCAAACCTACAGCCAATGAGGAAGAGACTGTCCTGTTCATGACTTTAGATTCAGCACAGTACTCAGGACATTTCCCAAGTGAATAAGACTAGGACTGTATCCTCCACACAGTAGGACAGCCGTTACAGAGGGTCAAGTTGGAAATGGGGATTCCCTTTTGTCTTGCTAATTTTGATGAATCAGTGTATATGACTTTCAGATTTAATCTAGAAGGAAAAAAGAGGAATCTGAGTTGGGCGTGTGGTCCATAGCCAGAAAGACAGCCCCTGCAAAAGGCCAGTCTGGTCTACATAGTGAGTTCGAGGCCGGCCCAAGGGACATAGTGAGACCCTGTTTAAAAATAAATAAACATAATATATTCTTTTTCTCCATCTAAGCCATTGATAAATTCTATAAACTTTACCTCAGAGCCACATCCTAAATCTATTCTCTCTCCTTCATCTCCACTGCCACCACCTGTTCTAAATCACCATCAGCTTTTTTTCTAGGCTATTTGAGCAGCCTCCCCATTGGCTCCTACCTCCACCTATCTTCCAACATCATCATTTCCCAAGAGGCAGACAAGACAATTCTTTAGACAAATTGCATCCTGTCAACACCACCCACACACACTTTAAGCCCACCCCTTTCCAATGTACCTAGGAACACACCGGGGATACAATTAAATTTCTTGCCCCAGTCTTTTCTGAAAAGCTTTCTGGTGTAAGTTCTTCTCAGAAAATGTCTCTGCCCTCTGAGGCATTCCTCACACATCTCAATTTGCTCCCACCCCAGGGCCTGTCCTAGCTGGTGTCTTTGCTGACAGGACTTTTCACACACCAGCCATCTAATCCAAATCACTCCATGGTAATTCTCAACCTGCTTTTCCTGCTTAGTTCAAGTAGCATGTTAGTACTGTCCCTGAGACGTGGTGAATAACTTTCTGTTGAATGAATGGCTGCCTTCCTTAGTCCATTACAAAGAGGTTTCCAGCCCTGTTACCTCACTGAAGGTATGTTCAGTCATTTCCAGAGACGACTCTTTAATCCCACTCTTTTGCTGCTCTCTCCGCCTCCCCCACCCCACCCCACCCACCACCCCACCCCACCCCACCCACCACCCATCCTTCTGAGCCTGCTTCCTTCCTTCTGTAATGCTGCTCTCATTTGCCCACAGCTCTTTCTCTTCTCCTTTCAGCGGGCCCCTCCCATTCTCACCTGTGTGACATCCTCCCTGGTACAATTCTTCCTGCCTTAGAAGCATCACCCATCTGGAGACTCCCAACGAAACCTCTGCTTCCTGGCTACCTGCGCCGATTACCCCAGCTTTCCATTCGTGTCTGAATGTTCTCAAATTCCACACGTTAAGCACCATTAAGCCTCCTTCCTTTCCGACTAGTTTTGCTGAAGGAAAGTTTTCTTTAAATCTGAAATCTATGCTTCGTCCATGCCCCAGGCCCAGGAATTGGGGTCAGTTCATCCTGTTTTCTCTTGGTCTCAAGAGTGAAGACATCATCTTGGCCTTTGAGTCCACTCCATGATGTTCTTGGGTTCAAATTTTTTCCCATTGGCATTCTAGGCCCCTACACCTTTTCCTCACAATAATTCAAACTTTCCTTGCTCTACAAATGCCCCTTCTTAGTTCCAAAGTTAGAGAATCCCAGAGTAGCAAAGTGAAAAGATCCTTGTGAGGCCATCTCCATCATTTTTGTTGTTGTTGTTTGTTTTGTTGTTTTGCTTTGTTTTCTGAGACAGGGTCTCACTATGCAGCCATGGCCGGCTTGAAACCCCCTATGTGAACAGAGCTGGCCTCAAACTCACAATGACCCACCTGCCTCTGTCTACCAACTGCTGGGTTTAGAGAAGTGTGCCACCGCCATGCCCAGCACCTAGCTCATTTGTGAGAGGAGAAAAGTCTCATCAGTAAATGGAATTTGTTCAATGTCACAGTTTAGCATTCACTTTGCAATCTTCGAACTTCCCTCCACACTCTTTCTTATTTATCTCCAAACTATCCTCTCCAGCGTCCTGACATGGTGTTAGGTCAATCGCGCTCACACCTGAAATGACTCTACTATTTTCTGCCTCAAATAGCCTCAAGAGCTTCAAGGCTTCCCTTAAAGCAGGACATCTGCTCACTCTTCCTGGATACACTGCTCCCAGACTGAAGCTCAGATCTTCAGCCTGGCAGCTGAATTCTAGTTTGCATGAGCTGACATCTCCCTGTTAGCCACAGAGATCAGAAGGGGGGTGGATTAAAAATAATAGTGTTCGAAGGAAAAAGAATTGAGATCAATACAAAGTAAAGCCTTCTAATTATTAAAGCTGCCATTTAATGGCATGGTTCTTAGGAAATGGTGAGCTTCCTGTGAGCCTAGTGTTCAGCAACAGTCTAGACAATACTTCAAAGAAATGCTGGGAAGAGAGCTTCCCCGGCCGTGGAGGTGAGCAGAAGCAGTTAACCCTGGATTCCTCACAGTTCTTAGCTCCAGCGCTCAACATCTTCCCTGGGTTCACAGGGTCAGCTCCTCCACTCCCAGCTCCTGCTGCCCTGTATGATCAAGCATTCTCTCATTTGAAACACATTTCCCTTTATTCTCTACTAAAAGGTCTATTATCATGGTTTCCAAAAAGAATTCCTTAGTTATGGGGGTCTATTCTTTATTTACTTTATTTTGCAACTGGGAGCCAAAAGTTCATGTTTTTATCAATCTCTACTTTCCTTTTTTTTAAAAAAAAAATTTAAATCACTATTATTTTAGGTGTATGATTGTTTTGTCTGTGTATATGTCTGTGGGCCATGTGCATGCCTGGTGCCCACAGAGGCCAAAAGTAGAGGTACACACAGTTATGAGCTACCACATGGGTACTGGGAATCAAACCCCGGTCCTCAGGAATAGCAGTCAGTGTTCTTAACCTCTAAGCCATAGCTCTAGCCCCCAAATCCTTTTATTTTAAACATCATAATTTCTCATCTACACTGTAATCATACTGATAGTGAGTTGTTTCCCATCAGTAGTATATTGACATCTTGCTTCCCCTTTGAGAACCTGAGCCACCTTAGTTTTTTTTTTCTCATTCCCACCCACAATGCCAAGAATAAAGAAGACAACAAGGACTTTTTGATATTCATGAAACAAGTTCTGTATTTATTGTGGCCATTTCATCAAGCAGTGGCTGAAGCCACATGGTATACTGAGAAGCAAAATTAAACAGAAAGGGGGAGGGATGGGTACTGAGAAGGGGAGACCTAGAGAAAACGTGACTCTAGCAGTGGAACAGGGAGATAATAAGCGCTTAGTACTTTCTTAGAAGAGCACACATCATTGCTTTGAGGCAAAGAGACATGAGATGTGTTCATGTAATACCAGGCAGATGAATTAGAAAAGGTGCCCCAAATATTTTCCCCATGTGATATATTATGTGATGAAAAGCTTGTAGTATATGATTGTTGTGCCTTTGACCTCTGGATCAATCTTTTGGTAAAATGCCAGGATTCTCTGATTTGCCGCTACGTACCCTTGTCTATAGGAAGAAGCACCTAAGGTGGGAACTCTTATCCATGTACGAGTTTGACAGAGAAGACAAAGTCTTTCTGAGGTTTATGTTGGGAATTTATAGGAGAGAGACTGTGAGAGCTATCCCTGTGAGAGATTACGCTGAAGTCTGACTCCACGAGTTCTTCCTGCTTAAGCTTCCAGGACCAAACAACAACAGATATATTGCTGGAAGTTGGTGGTGTGGCATTTCACTCTCCCAAATGTTTCCAGAAAGGTGGTTTTTCACTACTGGAAAAATCTCGAATCCAAAGCAGAAGGACACCAAGTTAGAGATCCGCACCCTGGCCTGATGGGTGGCCAGTGTCTCAAGTTAGTCAACAGGTTCTATAACAACGCCTTCTTAGAATTCTAACACACTCAGAGAGCTCAGGTCAGGAGAGAGAAATCCTTCCTCCCATGAAACCTGCAAGCATGCTCGTCCAAGGTGATGAGCCCCACCAACCAAGTTGCCGGCTGAAGCCTTGCTGCTTCTTATTCTAGAGATAGTGACTTATTTTTACCAGAACACATCATCCCTTCACTTTGGTGCAAGGCTCTTAGCTCATTTTAAAAAGAGAAAACAAGTGTTATGGTCTCTCAATGTCTTCCTGTCATACATCCAAGCCAGCCTGGCCACGGCTCATCTTTGGCAAGTTGAATGAGTTTCCTTTCCTACCTCTTTTCCATCATCGAGATCATCTCTAAAGCATGTAAAAGGAGTGGATTCAGTCAGTGCTCAGGACCTTACCTCCTGGTCACGTTGACCTGGCCTTGAGAACCTGCTGTGACTGTAGCCTGTGCAGTAATTGGATGCCTACCTAACGTGCTGTGGTCTAGTCTCCCTGGAATCTTCCAGTATTCCTGATGAGTGTGGCCTGCAAGGGTAGAGGGGTGCATCGAAAGCCAGGACCCAGTACAGACGGTAGAGCTGCATCCCTTCACTCTATTAGGGCCTAGTGGACTGGCCTAGATCCAGACTGGCTATGATATGGGTTCTTTCTTTTAAAAAAATTCTCAGAAGTACTTTTTCCTACTTCGACGGGTTTGGAATAGACACCACCTTGTTTTTGCTAGAGCAGACGGAGCATTTAGCCTTATGTTCTCTTTCGTGTCGTCTCATACCAGCGCTCTCAGCACATACTTCATTTCTCAATTGCATCTCCGGAAGGACTCCCCTCCTCCTCCTTCTCGCTCCTTGATCCTGGTTGCTCTCCAGAAAGAATGCAGAGCAGACCTCAGTACTGAGCCAGTACCTTCCTGCTGTCTCATTTCCTCAGCATCCGACAGTGTCCTAAATTACTGCTCCTTTATAGAAACATTTGGATTAAATAATAGCAGTCCTCCGCCTCAGGCCTGCAAGGTGTGGTGCAACCAAACTGCATGACTCAGACTTTCCCACACATCTGACAGATGAATCAAGAGAATGTGATTCCTCCTCAACAGCCTTCTCTGAAGGGAAGCAGAGAACAGATGCTCTGGGACTACTGCATGACCTCCTTGAGACTGGTTCTCCACAGAACAGGCTATCCTGACCTAGCAAGGCTATCGAAAACTTTTCCCTTAAGAACTGACAAACTATGTGATTCCTCTAAAAAGAAAAGTTTGCTTTGAAGTGGGTGTTCCGACTGTGTGGGACACCACATCTCAGACCAGAGATGGGTCACGGTTGGCTAAGTGTGGGTGTTTCATTGATGGCAAACACGGAGCAAGTAGTATATCTGAAGTTATGCCACTCAGTGAGACCCCAAAGAATAGCTTCTTCCTCCATTTGGGATTGAAATGATAAGCTATGAACTCTAAGAGGTTTAGCTGAAGGAGAAGCAAGGTTAGCTTATTGAAAACCTTTCTTATTAGCACTAACAACGGTTAATTACAAACATCTATGCTGATTTATGGACACCTGCTTAGCATCAACAACACAGACCCACCCCTCCAATTACTTAGTGATACAATGTCCCATTCATTTTGCTCGGTGGAGTCAAGACTTTTCTAATTTCCTGTGGCCACCTTAGGCTCTGGGTATATCTTCCTCTTCTAAATTACCAACAGGCCTCAAACATATTTGCTTGGTTTTGAAAACAGCAGGAGGCACCGTTTGAACTTTCTGAAACACATATACATGGATGAGCGCGGCACACACACACACACACACACACACACACACACACACACACGTCACTTGATCCAAGCACAATATGATAAGATCCTTTATAGGCAAAAGTTCCCAAGACTTAAGACTCAAACATACACAACATCTATTCTCGTTCTTACTTTAAAGCTGAATCACAATTAGATGTACTTATTATTTATAACACTATTTTTGCAGCAATAAAGAAAGACGAGACAAGTGATGACCAAAGTGAGTTCCGAAGTCAGCCCAGGACATGATTTCCCACTATTAGTCCTTACCAATGTCAAGTGCAAAATTGAAATGAACAGGCACTTCCCTTATTGGAATGACTTCAGCACTTTTGCTGTCTTCCATTGATTTCTATTTATTTTGGCATCCGCAGGCAAGAAGAATATATTTCCATGCCTGACGAAGCCACCGTCGACTTCACCAGGGTCTGCAGTGCTGGGATGAAATGTTGCTGTGAGTTCTTGTAAGGATTAACATAATACAAGGACACTATTTATGTGGCTCCTCTCTGGGCCTTACCTTCCCGTTACTGTGGTAGTGGAGCCATCTCCTTGCTATATTTTCATATTAACAACTGGTCTATAGGACTCAAACCTAGCGGTAAATATGCTGTCAGAAGCATTTTAATACTGAATGGTTTATCTGAAAATATGTCATCTGTCGGATAGTCTGGGTCAGGGGTGACCTCGACCCCCTTCTAGCATATGGGAAAGTCCCTAAGTCACTGTGTGTGTGTGTGTGTGTGTGTGTGTGTGTGTGTGTGTGTGTGTGTGATTATTCATCACAAACAGCAACAGTAAATTTTTTTCTGGTCCAAGCTGGCTACAGAAGAGTCAAAATAAGTTTGGGTTCATTTCTGGGTTTGGAGATTTTTTTGTTTTTGTTTTTTATTGTTTTGTTTTGTCTGCTCTTCATAAGCAATCCATCTCAGAGTTAGTTCTTAGAGTTCAAAAATAAGAATAAAAGCAATCAGGAGGTACGTGCAATTAAAACCCAAACTTGGTATATTTGAGCCATCTAACAAAGATAATGAGCAGCAATGTGAACTGCCACACTTTGTCAAGCCCTGGCCCCTCCTCTGCCATTGCAGATATTTACCAGGGATTCACCTTATCAACGAAACTAAGAACAAAGAAGTAAGGCAAAGCTATTTTTTTTTAAACTAAACTCAACTTTAGAGAGCAGTATAAGACATTTTCTCACTCTACTTTCAAACTAAAAATGACTTCTGTGGTCCAGTGTCACCCTGAATCTCTTCTTTGGGGACAAGAGGTAGAGGCAGAAAGTGCCCCTGGGATAGAGGAAGGACACTCCGGCTTAGAATAAGAGGGACCGGGGGTCTGTCACCATCACCAGATGCATAGCTAAGTCTCAGTTTTCTCAGGAAGGTTAGAAAACAAGGCATCTAAAAACCAATCTGGAAGTTTCCATGCGCCATCGAAGTCTTTGTGGCTTTTCTTAACTTCCTGTCTAACCTTCCATGGTCCACGGGCCCCGACAGGCTACCAGAAACCTGTGTGGCTCGAAGCTGGGTGGGCAGACGGATGTGGTAACAGAAAGGAGTCATTTAATTCAGTGGCAGCCCAACTAGAACACCTGAGCTAACCCTCTGGTTGCGGGGGCCGGGGGGGGGGTTGTTTTAATGACCCCAGATAGCCAGGACCTCTGTTTTATGTCTTATTGCAATTACTGGGAAGCCAGGCTGGTAAGTCAAAGCACCTGTGGGGCCGCATGGACATTAGCCACAAGTGTGTGGGGACGCATGCGCATTAGCCACGGCTGCGCTGCGACTTCAGATCTGGCCGGGACAGGCGCCAGCCCAGGCCAAATGCATTTCTTTGAAGCCTTATGTACAAAAGCTGCTCCTTGGAAATTCTGAGTTACTCTAGAAGGATCCCGGGTACTTAGTCGCCACCCTTTTGAAGCCTGGGCTAATGAGACTGATGGAAAAACACTGGCCAGGCCCTGGTGTAAGTGGGCGTTTCCCAAGGAGAAACTTTATACAGAAGAAACCTCTCCCCTGGGGTTTTCTGCCATCGGGATAAGCGGTTTCCTATACAACCGTGGTCGTTGGACGTCGCCCAGCCAGGTCTTACACTGCCGCCGCTCCACTCTCTCTTAGCCACTCAGCAAACCTTTCCCAACTCCTGTTCCAGGGCTGGGAATAACAACCATGGGCGGTGCGGGCAGGGCCTGTCTCTCATTCGGATTCTCAGTGGAGGGCCAAGGAGGCAGTGTTAAGGGGGTGAGTGCACAGAAGATAAGACCCGGAACTGCACTGAGAGGAAGAATGCTCTTCTCAGAACAGCCACCCAGAGGCAACCTTTAGTTCACAGGGTCAACCTCAGGAGGCTTGGAATCTTCTAGGCTCAGGTATGGTTCCTACTTATATCCTTTGAAACTTTCCAGGTTAAAAAAAAAAAATGAATCTGAATGTGTTTGTCGACCACCTCCAAATATAAGCAGTGAGTGAATTGGGTGGGTCTTACATCCAGTTACCATTTCCTTATAAGTGCTGTCCCTAAAACCCATTGAGAAGTCGTGATTGAGGATTCCAAATGTATTTATCCATTATGTTGGTGTCAAGGTAGCACTTAGTTTATTTACTCAGCAACCCATTTTTCTGCCTCACTTGCCAGAGACTATTGTCAGTGGTCCTAAGTTATTAAAGCTTCACTGGTCCGCTACACTGTCCCTGTTTATAAGTGAGAAAACTGAACATTGAGATACTAAGTAACTTCCATAGCAGCAGGTGAGAGCTTTCCGGAGCTGTCTGGACATCACTTTCCAGAAAGGCACACTGAGAGTGGTCCCAACAGTCCATTCTCATTATCAAGGCTCCCTCTTCCCTGATGCCTGGAAGACTCTAACTAGGCACTTGTATCCTGGGGAAATCTGCTCAATGCCTGGAGGGGGAGAAAGTGTGTAACAGGGACATCTGCAGATTTCCCAAAGCCACAGAAGGGAGAGGCGGAGCCCATCCCAGTATCCATGCTTCCTAGAGTCGGTGCTTTCGGGAGAATCGTTCACCAAAGCAGTTCTCAGGGGAAACAAGAACCAATAATAAAAGCTTCAAGAGAAGCCAGGCAGAGCCATTGCTCCAAGCCTGAATGACAGGACACACGGAGCATGCAGGAAGAGCCCGAAGGGCACAGCTGGGTTCACAGCCATGTCAACAGTCAACCACTGGAATTATGACATCCCCCTTGCACCAGGCAGCACCCAGTGGTGAGGGTTTAAAGGGCTATCATGGAGGTTCTTTCCCAGTTGTCTAGACATAATGTGTAACTCTCGTCAGATCAGTAGGAGAGATGCCATCGGTTCAACCCCAAGCACGTGAGGGAGAATTGCTATTACAACAATAAGCAGTGGACATCTGCAGTTTAGAGCCGCTAAATTAACCACCTGCAGTTATCAAACCAGAAGGGATAAACATGGGCGGAAAGCGCAGGTGAGAGCTATTTTCATGGGTAAGATGAGTTCTCTGACCCAAGAGGTGTTCAAGCATCACTTGATCCAGATGTGACAGCGGGAATACAGACATCCAGGTGCTTCAGCTAGACCCTTGAGTTTCAGACCTAGTCATTCACTGTGGTCTCCTGGGAAACTTTCAAAGAACACGTCTTGCCATGCCTGTGCTGAGTGGGAAGATCCACCAGGCTGGGGACAAGACTTAAAGAATCGGCAATTCAGAGAGCCTAGGGCTCTGGAGAATTGGTAATCTTTACACAGGATGGCATTTTTGATCCCTCGATAGTCAAGAAGTCTGTGATTTCCTACCAAGATTCTAAGCCTCATCTACCACATATGTACAGGTAGAAAATGGCATGTGTAGACAACCAGCCACTGGGGGATGGTTTTCACCCCCACACAATGTAGTGTTTTGCATATTTGCTGATGTTCCCCCACCCCCCAAAAAAGCATGCAGAAATGAATCATTATTGAAACAATTTACTTTCGGTTAGTGCATGAATGCCTTCCCATGATGCTTTGTTTGTCCTCCTATAAAAATTATTTATGACCCAAGTGTGATCTTTTAAATCAGAATACTTATTCCTGAAATCAAAGCCTGAGCATGCTAATGCAAGTAGAAACCTGGATAATTTTTCAAAGCCATGTTGAATATTCAAAAGCTGGGACTGAAGGAAAGGCGTTAACATTAATTAATATTTGAAGCAGTAAAATAAAAGCAACAGTGAAGCTAATTTTGCAGGACAATTAATCATGAGTCTTGCTAATTACACATGGGATTTTGCAAATGATTTTTTTCTCAGGTAGCAAAGTAAAAATGATAATCCACTACCCATCAAAATCATTGGCTTCTCACCAATGTCCCCAGCAAGAGCAATTAGTGGAAACAGCAGAGCCCTAGTAATTGCATGTCAAGAGAGGAGAGTAGGATTTTAATTGCTCTAAATAAAGACCACTTGCTCATATGTACACCTGATTGTCCAAAAGAGCTCTGCAAGCCAGAGCAAGCATGCCACCATTTCCAGGTGCCCACATCAAAATAACTCTGTGGGAGCGCTATTCTCCCAGCAGCCCCTGCAGTTTCTGGAAGAAAATATCAATATGCATTCACACTCTGAACTGCAGCGTCATCACTTGACTATAAGAACCAAAAAAAAAAAAAAATCACCCACTTGGGAAAATGTGCATATTCTTTATATTTGCCAACTATTTATTGCTGACATTTTTTTGAAGAACTTTAACTATCTCCAAGGTGCCAAGGGCTTCAAATTTACTGAATTTTAGGATCCCCAATAAAATGTTTTTAACAAGACATCTCAAGAGGGCATAAAATAAAAAATTACCATATTCATGAGAGTGAGCCTCTAAGATTGCAATGCTATAAACTGGATGTTTATAATTTGCTTGTGGCTTTCTTAATTAAAAACTGGTAATTAGGAACTCAAGTACTATTTTTGCACTCCATCTCCTATACTTTTCATGCCACTGCTACTTTTCAGTTTAATACATGTACACACGGATGCACACAATTGCAAATGATCAATAATATTTAACTGTGTGTCTAAAACCTAAATGATGATGGATACATTTAAATATTGCTTTCCAGGACATTATTATTCCAACGGCCGTGCCGTGGCTTAAACATTTAGTTTAAACGTGACAGCTACCATTTCTTGCTCTTCCTAACATGCATCGTTTGCTCTCGTCTTTAAACGGAATTGCTGACTAGCCTTCCAAGCACTACTCATATCTATTGTCTCCCCGAGCCCCTCCGCCTGCCCTTGCATGGTTAACTACACCATCCTGGAAGTTCATGCCCAGCTCTCCCTGCCATTAGCTTTCTGGAAGGGAGCGGTAACCTCGACTCACTGCTGTGCTTTCCTTGTACTTCTAGAATGGTGCGCCTGGCCTGCTGCACCAGCACGGAGAGCAGCAAGCAGGACGCAGGGCGAGCTGCTTTCTCGCTCAATGGCCAGCAGATCATAGGTGTGCATCTGTCACTCCCAGAGGTGGTTCGGACGGTAACACCACGCTGGTGATCGGAACGCTGAAAGCCTTTGCAGCAGAAGCCAGTCCTCAAGGTGCTATCATTTGGTGGATATTGTTCACAAATGGCAGCTTCTTTGCCTGGCCTCCTTAGCTAATTGCTTTTGGTTGTTCTTACATCTTAAAGGAGAAGTCCTTGTCGGTGGGTACTCAAGGAGTGACCGTCAGGCCAGGCTGGAGTTCAAATTCCTTGAGGCTGTTATATGCACACTTCTCATGAGACCTTATTTCTCACCCTCTCCTTTTACCTTTCACCAAATATCAATCGAGGACCCAAAAAAAAAACCATGAGCCCAAATGGCTGTTATTTGCTTAGAAGCATTTTATCAAGACACACACCAAAAAAAAAAAAAAAAGTACTGTTTATTTTGTTTGAGAAAGATTTTTAGGAGAGTCTAGACTGAAGTGACCCTTCCCCTCCAAAAAAATAAAACTCCACTAGACAAACAAAGCTACAGCTACATCTCGGATGGGACCAGAAGATGGATATAACAATAAAATGATTGGCTGGAAACATTTTTTATAGTTCATTATTTTGAGGATATACTATTATTCTGAGTTTCAAAGGAATAAAGTGTAGGGTTCCTGAAGTTTCTTCTTTGGGCAAGAATTCTTTGAGAAGTCTGGATGTTCACTCCTAACTTTTGTTTCCCAGCTTGTCTGGCGTGGCCATCAGGAGATCGCTAACCTGCTTTTTGTATTGTCACTCATTGCTGATCAAGGGCAGGATGGGGAAGTGCTCGGTCAGTGTATAATCTTCTAACAGAAATGTGAATAAAAGGTGCGATAGCAACAAGGGGTCGGGTGTGACAACAGTTTCCCAATCAAGGGTCAAACCAGTTCAGAGTTTTCCTAGATTATAACTACTCATTAAGGGAACAGAGTAGAGCTGAGTGTGACCTTTGCCCCACAAAGCCCCCAGGACTTTTTGTGGTTTTCCTTAACTATAGCATCTGCAGATTCTTTGGCAATGTTTAACACCATGCAGACTTCCATTGTAATGAGCAGATCTATTACGTTGGCCCTTTGATGGGCTCTATAGTGCCACATCAATTAAGGGCGGCAGAGAGGATGGCGAGCAGGCTTCCTACCCACCTCATTTGGGAAGGTATCCCCAGGAAAGGAATAAATTGTGTGCACACCTATCAAGTAAATAACAAAGAAAAAACAAGAACAGAAACAAAGTGGGGTGGGGTAAGGCGGTTGCCAAACAACAGCCGGTTTATACTGGACTCAGTGCCCCCCTTTGGTTCTGTGTTCCCTGGATCATCAGAAGGACCCGCTGATAGCTTTGGTGTTGCCCATGAACCCTCTGTGGCCCAAATAGTGCAAACATTGTGTGTTCGTGCATGCTCATGTTTTGATGGGTTCAACTGTATAGTTTTTGTGGAACTCAAAGATTCTAGTCCAGATAAAACTACTAAAAGAGATGATTGTTTCAAGCTGCTCCATTCTGACTTCTCCTGTAAGGGATCATTTGGTGACATTGTCTCTAGAGTCTAGACAAAAGAGGTCCAAATAAGCTGTACCAGCAGGCACAAGTGGGAAAAAAGAAGATGCCGCTTTTCCTCTGAGACTGGTAGAGCCACTGGGATACCTCTCAACCTGCACAGAAACAGCTCTCTTGTGAGTCTGAGCTTGGTTAATTATCACTGTATCAACATTGTAAATGTTGTCTGATTTCGATCGTTGAAAATGAGCTGTTGCTGTGTTCTTCACATTGGGCACTTTTGGTAGCTTTATGTTCTTAAGATTTGTCAGCTCAAACATCAAATCTCCCTTCCTTCTTTTTTTAAAGGTATTTTTAAGTGTGTGTGTGTGTGTGTGTGTGTGTGTGTGTGTGTGTGTACACATGTGTTTACATACACTATATACATCCAGGTGCCCTCTAAGGCCAGAGTATATTGGACCCTAGCACTGGAGTTACAGACCGCTGTGAGGCCCCTGCAAAAACAATAAATGCTTTTAACCCCTGAGCCATCTCTCCAGCCCTCTTCCTTTTTAGTATTTTATGTTTTGAGACAGGGTCTCATTATGTAGCCCTGAATTCACCCTCAAAATCCTTCTGTGTCCCCCCTCTGAGTGGCCAGACCACAGGCGTGCATTGCCATGGACTTTTAAGGGGCCAGCAAAACCACACCATAACCCAGGTCCACTGAAATAATGAAGTGGAAATGTAAAATCCCAAACCATAAAACACCTCAAACAAAAAGGAAATGTTGTATGACACTGAGCAGGGCTGGGAGGGGTTTGTTTGTTTGTTTTGTTGTTGTTGTTGTTGTTGTTGTTTTGATAAAAATTAAAAAAACACAGGCAAAAAAAAAAAAACAAACAAAAACCCACAGGCAAACCAAATTGCGTCAAACTACAGAGTATCTGCTTCCAGAAGACACAATGAACAGAGTGAAGAGACAACCAGCAGCGTGGGAGGAAATAATTGAACTCTATGTCTGGCAAGGGGTTATATCCAGAACACACGGGAGCTCTCCGATTCAACAGCCCCCAAGTACCAAAACAAGAACCAACAACCCAGTTTAAAAATGAGAGAATGAGCCGGGCGGTGGTGGCGCACGCCTTTAATCCCAGCACTCGGGAGGCAGAGCCAGGCGGATCTCTGTGAGTTCGAGGCCAGCCTGGGCTACCAAGTGAGTCCCAGGAAAGGCGCAAAGCTACACAGAGAAACCCTGTCTCAAAAAACCAAAAAAAAAAAAAAAAAAAAAAAAATGGGCGAATGAGCTGAGCAAACCCCTCTCAAGGGAGGGCCCCAGGAACGGCCCAGTTAGTAAAATGCCTGGTATTCAAGCGTGAGGGGTTGTGTTTGATCCCAAGGATATATCATTGAACATGTTTAAAAAACAACAAAAAAGCAGAACGCATGTACTTGTAATCACAGTGCTGGAGAGATGGAGGCAGACAGATTCCTGGTGCTCAGTGGCCTGTGAGCCTCCTCGTTGATAAGTCCCAGACCAGAGAGAGACCCTGACTCAAAATAAAATTTCCAAAAAAGTAGAGTGAGGAGGCTGAGAAACAGGACCCAGAGATGAAAGCAGCTTCCGGTGAAGATTGTATGCTGGGAGGTGTGAACAAGAAGGGCCCGTGAGCAGGGCGGAGCACACCGAGATGCGCGGCCGAGTTCCCTCACGCTCCCTCGCTGTCCACATTCAGGACGTGGCAAGTATTTGATTTGATTTGGTGTCCAACAAGAAAACTCGGGATGTGGAAGAAGAAAGAGAGACTACCCGGGGGAGGAAGGGGACCAACAAGAGAGAGTTGGGGGAGGGGAGGGTTAAAGGCAGGAGATGGATAGGAAAAATATAAATGTGAAAATGCCACAAAATAACCCACCACTGTGTGGTCACTCGAAATTAATAGTGAAATAGAAACAAACATACTTAAGTACTGCTAGGAAACATCACCATTTGAGCTGTACATCTAGTGACCTCAAATCCTCCCGCTGTGCTATATCGGATACCAAATAGTGTTTCCTTTCTCGAAACTGTGTACTAACCCAAACCATAGAAAGCCGTTATGTGGTTTGGTAAGCAGCAGGGGAACAGACCGTGTACACCAAGGCAAAAGCAACCTCCGGCCAGTGTTGCCGGGGACTGGCTGTGGGTGCCGGGTGCCTCCAAGGGGAGGAGAGTCCAGCCCTCTGAGGGGATCTGAGAAATGCCTTGGGTTTCCACAGTTAGGGCCCACGGAGGTGAGGCCTGTGGACTCGGCCATTCCCCTCCTGCGCCAACCGTGTGGTTTCCCAAGAGCAGGAATAGAAACCGAGTTGCCTCTACAGCAGCCAGGGCCTGGCTTTAAAAGAAGCAATCCTGGGTTGACAACCCTGAAAAGCCACCAAGGGGAGAAAGAGAAACATCAAAGTAAGAGTTGTTTGGAAAAGGAGGGCGAACCCTGGCGTTCCAACATCCTTTGTCTCTTGACTTCTGGAAGGCCTTAGCTTCAGAGCCAAGACCTCCTTCCTTACCCAATAAAGGGGTTCATCCTGAGCCACAACCCCCGTCTTTTCCTGCTATAATTCACTCCTCCTCCTCCTGCACCTTGAACTAAACAGACCTGACCTCTCCTGTCCAATGTCAACTTGTCCATCCCCAAAGCTCTGATCACAGGAACAGCCGTTCCTCATCTCTGCTGCGTGTCTGGTCCTCTTCTCTTTGACCTTTTAAACAAGTCGTTGACCCATTTTCAAACAGGGAGCTCCCAGAAGGCTCGGGGAAAGGGAGAGGACCAACAGCAGGCCTGTCCCCAAGAAAGAAATGGCCAAGTAGCGGTGACCACAGTGGCCTCTGCCAAGAGCGAGAGAGGCCTTAAAACCCCACAGAGAATGGCCCATCTTTAAAAACAGACTTTTTCTTTTGTTTTCTGGACATTGGATCTATTTTCATTTTTTTCCTACTTCAATCTGCCAGAAGTTATCTGGCAAATGATGTTGGGACTTTCCTATGTTTTTGTGGTACTGAGGAATCAAATCCAGAACCCTGTGATTGCCCGCAGGTACTGTACACTACAGCCCAGAGTCATCTTTATATTGGTGTAGAACTTTGCAGAGAGGCTAACTTTGTAGCCTATAGCTCTTGTGATTAGTCAAAATAATAAAATTGCTCATCAAACTAACTTAGAAGTATCTCAAAGCATTTCATAACGATTGCAGTTTGAGATGAATGGAAAGTATCTTGGCAGCCAGCACAGCATTCTTTTGAGAGAATCAATCATTTTGTACTTGGCCAAGCTTTGGGGGGCAGATAGAAAAGCCAGAGGATCAGGATTCACAGGGGTAGAGGGAGGGAGAGAGTTCAGCTGCTCTTCCAAGGCAAAGAGAACGGAAAATCAAAGGGGTCGAGAAACCCGAGAAGGTGGCATGACGCAGATGTCCAGAGATGAGGTGGCTGAGCAGAGCGTGTGAGGCAGTGTGGTATGGGTGGATGAAATGACTCCAAAGGAGAAACTGACTCCATCTGTGGGATAAAAGACCCTTTCACAGGGCTCACATCAGATATTATCTATTGTGATTCATAACAGTAGCAAAATCACAATTATGAATCAGCAACAAAATAATTTTATGGTTGGGGGTCGCCACACAGCATTAGGAAGGCTGAGAACCACTGCCTTAGAGCTATTCACTTTGGGTGATATAAAACACACCTGTGTCTACAGAATCCTCGGGTGAAGTGTGTTGAGCACAGGACTTGGAAAGCCTGTCTTTGGGTCAAAAGTTAAAGGATCAAATCCCCTAATTGTACATCAGCATCACTGGATGCAGAGTGGAGCCTCCACAATGGATGGCTGAGTGGACTCCGAAAGGGAGCCATAGGTGACCACACAAAAGCAAATCCTCTCCTCTGACCACACAGCCCTATCAGGAATACATAGAACTCTTGAGAAAGACTACAAATACTGGCCCAAACCCATTGCTAGAAATAGGAGGATCCTAGGTAACATCTGAGTTAGCTTGTCTAAGTTGCTGTCCATGCATATGATGGTAGGACAACCTTATGAAAGGATGCATCATTATTTTTCATGTTAGTCATAACTGCTGTATCTTACTCATGCATTGTCTCTGTGAGATGTTTTTAGAAGATCTGAAGTGCACCTTCAGACACAGGACATACAAATTAGCTTCAATATGTATCCACGTAGCCAGTTAGTCATCAAAGATGTATTCATGATAAGCATGTCCCAATACTGTCTTACAAAAACCCGAATAATCAGGCACACAAAAACTATCAACAAAATAAATCTAATATTAGAAGTGCATAAAAGGAATAATACATCACAACAAAATTTGTCTATCTAGGCTCATTCAACATTCAAAACTCAAAATAATTCAGTATATATCTTAGTTACTTTTCTATTGCTGTGAAAAAGCACCATGACCAAGATAACTTATAAAATAAAGCATTTGATTGGAGTTAACTGCTTCAGAGGGTTGGAGTCCGTGCTAATGAAGCAAAAGCGTGGAGGCAGGAAAGGCTGAGAGCTCACATCGTGACCCTCAATCAGGAGGCAGAGACACAGAGACAGAGAAACAGAGAAACAGAGAGACAAAGAACATTGGGAATGGGGCAGATATTTTGAAACTTCCAGCTCACCCCCAGTGACCCGCCTCCTCCAACAAGATCACATCCTAATCCTTCCCAAACAGTGCCAGCAACTAGAGACCAAGTATTCAAATATATGAGCCCCTGGGGACAATTCTAAATCAAACCACCACAGTGTATTCATAGATGTGAAGGAAAACTATATGGTCATTAAGGAAACTATATGTAAATAGAATACAGGAAGAACTTTCAGAACTTAAAAATAAAATGAGCAAGAAAGTTTTTAAATAGGCAAAAGTTTTGAAAAGACAAAGAAGATGTTCAGATGGCACACAAGCATTTGAAAAGATGTTTACAATTAGTTGTTAGAAAATACAAATTAAAATGACTGAGCATCAGTGCATACCCACTCAAATGGATAAAATTTGGAAACCTGATATTGGCTAAACTGCCATAGATACCTTTCCCTTCATTTCCCAAGTTCTATTTTTTTATGAAGCCAGCAGCTTTTCCAAACTCTCCTACCTGGAAGTTATTCTTGCCACAGAGGTATTTATGGTTATTCTGGAAAATACAAAGCATTGATATAACAGCCCTTTGCTTATATTTATGTCTTCATGCATGCTCTGTCCACTTGAAAATCACTGAGGTAGCTTTATTTTAATTTCATTGAATAAATATTGAGTTCCTATTACATGTGAGGGGCTGGAAATGTAAAGTGGAGTAACAGCCTGTTCCCAGGCAACCCAAAGACGAATAAGGCAGACAGAAAAGAGCACAGACAGAAGCACCGTGCTGCAGAGAGGGTCATGGCACAGCGCGTGCAGGCTGCACTGGACCCCAGGACGGCAGCTCCGCATCCTTCCTAGAAGCCTTAGATGGTAGGTAGCAGAGGCCATATGCTGCTGCTGTTTTCTGCTGCAGTCAACACTAAACAAACCGCTTCACGACATTTCACCAAAATAGAAAGTTGCCCCACAACAGTACTCGGTCTATAATTCAATGCAGTGCTGACGCTATCTATCTGGCTTTCCACAGATCGAGAGCTTGGTCTCATAAGACCATCCCTTACTCCCACAGATTCTTAAACTATAGGTGGAGACCCCACATGGGCCTCAACACTGAAAGGTTGAAGTTGTTCAATAAGGCCAGGACATATCGTACAAACAGGAGAGATGTTGCTCAAGAAGTCTGTAGAAACCAGGTCACAAAGGGTCTGATTTCTGATGTGAAGAAGCTCATCCCAGAAGCAGGGGCATGCCAAAGCCCACTCTAGAAAGACATGTCTGGCAGACTGTGGAGGATGGAGCTAGGCGGGGCTAGGTGGTTGGCGACAGATGTCTCAGTTCTACAGCACTCCAGCTAAAAGAGAGTGGGTAAGTAGACCCAGACAGAAGTGAGGGAGTATATTAAAGAAACAGAACCAATAGAGTATATACTAAAAGAAGACTTGTTAGATCGGCTTACATGATAGAGTCAAAGTAGTCTAACAATGGCAATGGCTGCCTCGTACCAGAGGGGCAAAGAACCTGGAAATTCTAAGTCCATGTGGCTGGAGGCCTCTGCAGACACAATCTCCCACCAAAGGCCTGAAGGATTCTGGAGAGTTGCTTGTTCTTCAGTCGAGGCTGAAGAAGTTGATTCTAATATCAGCAGTGGTAGATATTACACAAGAGAGCAAAGTTTCCCTTCTTCCTTGATACTGGCCACCTTGCTTCCGATGAGAAACGCCCAGTCGTTCTCACCATTTCTCACAAGTAACGTATGGTTTCCCTCCAGCTGCTCCAAAGATTTTTCTCTGTCCTTCGTTACTTGACTATGACATATCTAGGCATTCTTTTTTATTTTTGAAGGCTGATTGTAGTTTTTTGTCTTTTGTCAAGTTTAGGAAGTCTCAAGTCATCATTTCTTCTTCAAAGAACATATTCAGTCACGTTTTCCCCTTCTCACGGAGATTCCGACAACACAAATACCGAATACTCCCTTCACCTTCAGGGGATCTCTCTCATAACCCCTCATCCTCTCCCGCGTTTGTGACATTGCTGTAATTCATTTCCTCCTCCATATGCTATGATGCCCAATGCATCGCTATCATTTATGTAAACAGCATGTTCTGGCTAAGAAAGATTTATTTGTCTTTATTCCTTGTTGTCCTGGCATTTTTCATCTCTTTTCCTTGAGTTTCTGGCATGTACCTTCTTTCTTCTGTCTGGGGGACTTTTTAAACGTTTTCACTTTGAAGGTTGCCATTTACCTTATCCCATTTGGTGAAGGCTCTGCAGACTTCTCAAGCAAACATACATTGGGTATATCTTTCTGGACACAGGTCTAGATGTCAGGGGAGTGTTTTGTCCCATGTCCTTGTTTTTATTATTCCTTCATAATTTATGTGACTCTTCATGTTATTTAAAATGTTCTAGAACAGTACTAATAGATTATAAACCATGAGTTCTGATGTGGGATGAATCTAATGGGTACTGGCTATGTTTAAAATACCACTGAATCATGAATTTACTTCTCATAGCAAATCAAGAGTAGTTGGTTATCCTCATAATGTATTGCCACTATTAAACCAGTGAGTACATTGTGCTTGGTTGGTTGTAATTATAACATTCAGGGTCCAGATCTGGGCCAGACCAGTAACGTTTTTTCTACCCCAGTCACTGCATCTCCTAGTCCTGTGAAAGTTGCCCAGCAGGAAGAGAATTTTCTGATCAGTTGAAATTGTTTTCTCAGTGTCTTGGATCCCAAGTGGGTGGGATCTTTAGGGAAAAAGTAGTCTTAACATCCAGTTATTACCAACAACCTCCACTTAAATATACCTTATAATATATAGAACAATTTTATACCTCATGAAAAGTGGGCCATGATCTCTTCTAGAAGAGCAAACACAAGCTTAAACCATTGGCTGGATTAGGTGGCAAGTGGGACATGAGCCTGAATCCTCTGCTTGCCAATCCAGTTTTCTGTAAGGAGAACAAGTGGACATGGCATATCCTAGGAATATTAGGAAGAAAACAGTGCTAAAGGCATTTGGTTATAAACCACACATTCTAGTTAGAATTTGCTGTTAACCATTTGCTTGTGAAGATGTTAAACAGGACCTACGGAAATGGTCCGGCAGTTAAGAATGCTTCCTGGGACCCCCACATTAGGTGGCTAACAGCCGTACCTCCAGCCCCCAGGAATCTGATGCCCTCTTATGGCCATGTGTGGGCACTGTACTCACACACACATACACACACACACACACACACACACACACACACACACACACTTCAATTTTTTAATTTATATATCTTAATGGTATCTTTTGTTATCAATATGCAATTACATTACCAAGGAATTAGGATGTTTAAAAAGCCATTTATCTAAGGAATGATAAAAATGATAGGCTTCAGACAAATACACAAAGATGTATGTATGTGTGAGCGTATGTGTGTGTCTGTGTCTGTGTGTGTGTATAGGTGCACATCCATGTATTTGTGGAGGACAGAGGCTGATGTTGGGTTTCTCCCTGAATTGCTCTCCACCTTAATTTTTGACATGGGATTTCTGATGTTTCCTGGTGTTCACCAACTCAACTGGACCATCTAGCCAGCAGGCCCTGATCTGCCACTGCCCACAAGACCCAGTGCTGGGATTATAAGCACATGAAGCCCCACCTGGCTTTTTACTTGGGTTCTGGTAACCAAGTTCTCACACTGGTACAGCAAACCCTCTACCAGTTGGGTAGTCTTCCTGGCCCTGCAAAGGTATGTCTCAATAGGCGGTCATTGGTATTATAATTTCTTGGTTTTAGTATTGAACTTATTTTATAGTCTCACCTATATATTGTTAAAGCTGATATTATAAAAGCTTTGACTTCAGTCTGTTACAGAATACTGGAGGGGGGGAACCTATATAGCAAATGTTACATTGTGTCTTCATTTACTGTTTTAGAAAAGAAAAGAATTACTTAATACGAATGTGAGTTTTGTATGTATATAGAAAAGGTTAAGAGTGTTGTATTGAGTAATGGAATACCGCACCAAAGGATTTACACTTCAATCGAAATGCATTAGACGTGTTAATATGCCTAAATGCACAAAGGGAATTTAAATACGATGATTAATTCATCACCTGTTGACAAATAACATTTTGTACTTAATGTTAGAGGCAAAATGTTTTCACGAAATGGCCAGTTCTAATAAATATGCCAAACGTGCTTGTAAATAACTGGCTAGCCTGTTACTCGGCACCTTATAACTCTCTGAATTCAATCTTCGCTAAGTACCATGAGTGCTGCAGAGGAGAGGCATCAGGACACAGAGGAACCACTGTCTTCAGGGGAGAGATCCCAGGCCTGAAGATGGGTGGGATCACCCACTGCTTCCTGAAAGCTGAAGTAAAATTCAAAAGGAAGTCACCAAGTGTGTATCAGAGCATTCCTGAGTAAAGCCCTAATATCTGGGGCTAGGTCCTAAGTTTTTGTAAGGGTTTATGGGGTCACAGTCATATTTCCCTTTTAAAAATATATACAATTTTACTACTAGGTGCTATTTCAAAATTATTGATTTGAGAACATAGATTACCATCAGTTTTTAGCTGGTAGGTAGTTAATAAATCCAATGACTGAGTAAGTACAATTGGTTTCTGGGCTTTTTCTTTTGAAGCAAATACTAATGATTCACCTTATTGTGTTATGACTATTAATACAAGACCGAGTATCCAAAGAATAAACATCACTGTCGGATGGGGTTCCAAACATAACAAATGAGAGGAAATAAATGCTCATGCAACGTGGGCAGGTTCCCTGTTCCTCCATGTGCATTACACAGGCTTTTAAAGTTAGGATTCTGGACAGACATAACCTTTTCCCTTTCCGGCTTCATAGCATTAGGAGAATCAGCATCTCATCAGCGTGTATCATGTTTACTGAGGCATACCTGAACTTTTTAAAAACCAAAGTTTCTATTATCAGTACCCTTCAATATGAACAAGACAAGGATACTCAATCTTTCATAATGATGATGCTATGATGGAGTACAATTCTTCAATATCCCATATTAAGCTAAGTCATGAAAAAAAATGTGGTTCATGTTAAGCATGTTTGGTTGTCGTTTGAAAATTGCCTGGGTTTTATACCCATTTTAATATTGTCTCCTGAGCATCTGATCCATGGAACATGGAAATCACAACACTCAGATTGTTCAGAAAGGGCTTATCTGGCGAGTTTGGTCGATTGGTCTTGGAATCCAGTTCTGCCTCTACTGAGTTGTGTGACTTTAAGTAGATGGTTACCTCCATTTCCCCATCTGTACAATGGGTACTGCATTAGCTTCCAGGGTTGTCAGAATGGCATCATGTCATGAAGGCAGAATGTTTTACACAAAGACTTAAGGTATGCACCCCAAGAGAGAGACTTGCATATTGTTTCCCGACCATGGTGATAAGATGAGAGAACATCTAATCATGAGTGTAGACATGCTAAGCAAAAGCATCTTCAATTGGGTTTGATACAAAAAGGTTCGCTCTGAATTAAATGACTTATCGAAACAAAATACCCTACCACGATCCTTAAATGAGAGATGATTGCTACCCTGAGCAAGAGGGTAAATTTCTCTCCGTGATTTGTGCCGACGAAGCAACATCCCATACAGACAATTTTGAAACGGAGGAGGTGCGCTGGACTCCCCCAGCACTGCCAAGGTCACCGGAGCATTTGTGGGGAAGGCATGCTGGTGCAGAGAGAAGTGGGTCCTGGCTGTGGAGCCCGGCACGGGGTAGCTCTCCCAGGAGACCCAGCTGCAGAGGCCTCTGTCCACTCGCTCCAGGCTCCTACAGCAGCAGCAACGCACAGACCCCTGCACCGTAGCTTCTCACTGGCTTGTTTATTTACCCATCAAGAACCATAAGGACCTTTACTGCATAAAATGCCAAGTGTGGTGGTAATTGACATCAAACGATCCATGTCTACCAACAAATAAAAGACTAAAGTAATAAACATAGAGAGATGAGTGTTTAATGGCCTTCAACAAATTTTTATTGTAAGATCCATAACAGTTAACTATATACACTGACATCTCTGGCCTGAAGCAGACCTGGTCTTCAAAGTCAGAGGGAGAGGTCCAAGTCCTGCTTTGCTGCATCGGTTCCTGCAAAGCTGGCCTGGGCACCTCAGCCAGGCACAGGTTTAACCAAAATTGCCAGACTCCTCAGACTTTCACCGTGTCCATAAAACCAGAATTCCTCCATCTTGAATACCCCGTCTCACACATGCAGATGAGAGAGAGAGAGAGAGAGAGAGAGAGAGAGAGAGAGAGAGAGAGTACTTACCACTTTCATAGCTAGATAAAAATACATCCCTTTGCAGACACTTTTAGACCATGTATAGATGTGCAGATGAAGCATAAGAAATTTCTCCCCTCGAGCTGCTTTTAGACTTCCATAACCCTCGACTACTAGCCTCAACTTAGCCCTAACACCTGGCGAGCCCCTGAACTGGGAAGTCACTTTGTTGGTATTGAGACAGCTTTCGAATGCTCCCACACATAGATTTCATTTGTTTAACAGACCATGGTGACAGGAGAAAGCACTAAACACTCTCATTGGTCGTCATAATCACTAGAGCACCAGGGAGCAAGACAGCCGGTACATGTTCATTTTTTTTTTTTTCAGGCTCATTCACAGGCTTCAGTTAGGTCCCCCGTCTCTGCAGCGGGGATTAATTTCATGACTGGATTCCTAGCTTCACTGGGAAGTCATTGACTCTCCGCGTTCTAAGGATCCCAAAGGAAGAAGGCTGTGGCCCTCTTTCCTCTCTAGAGCCGGAAGCAAATCTTACTCCAACCTGCAAATTGCACGTTGTGTCATCTAGCAAGTGCGGGTGGCAGTGAGACTAAAAATGAGCACCAAGAGTGGCCAGCCCTCAGTCCCCGCCACAAGAAGAAACTGTTCTGTAGGAGAGGGTAGTGTAGACATCAGCAAGAAGAGAGGACCAGAGACAGAAGAGGGGGTGCTGATGGCATCGGTCCCTGGTTCCAGAAATCTGGATGCATCATATTTCTAGCCCGCAGACTTAATGGACATTATTATGAATGCGTTCGTGTTTTCTTCCAGCTCTCTCAGCTTCTGCTCTCACACAGAAATCTCTGTCTGATAGAAAGTGCGAACCAAGGATCTCAACTTTCTCCCCGGAGGTTAAGCTTCCTGCCACCTTTTATGTGAACAAGCCACTCTTCTGCTTAAATTCTGATGACTGCTTGCAGATTTCTATTCTAGTCCATTAATTTACCTCTAATTTTTATGGCCAATATCTTGTTGTTCCAATTAGCAGGTCTTCAAAGTGTGTGTTTATCTCTCTTACGGCATCGTTCTCAGGGCCGTTTACTTTTTCTCTCAATGATGCTATTATTATTTTAAATGAATTGCACTATTTTTTTTGGGTTTCAAAAAGATACCCATGAGATTTTTGACCGATTCCATTTTTACCTCACAATTTGATGAACAGGACATTATGTGTCTTTATTTATGTTTATATACCTTTAATTTTATCTCCATTTGCTAAACTCCTTTTTTTATTTCCTGTAGTTAGGCTTTATGTGTTTCTTATAATTTAGGTCTTGCACTTTTTCTTGGGGTGGGTGTTTCCTTTTATTTTATGTGTATGAGTATTTTGGCTGCTTGTATGTCTGCGCACCATGTGGATACAGTGCAGAGGCCAGAAGGCATCAGATTCCCTGGAACTGGAGTTACAGACAGTTGTGAGCCACAATGGGGGTGATAGGAATTGAACCCAGGTCCTCCAGAAGAGCAAACAGTGCTCTTAACCACTGCACCACCTCTCTAGACCAACTTTTTCCTCATTGTGTAGTTCTACAAACATTTATCTTATCACATTGAGATTTCTCATTCCATCGGATTCTGTTAGTTCTAAATTTTTAAAAAGGGTCATTCAAGAGGTTGTTCTATTTTGATTGGCTGTTATTACCACCCACTTTTCCGCCTCTGTTATCCATAATAGTCTTTGGTTTTATTCTAATCTGAAAATAAAGTTTAACATTACCCGCCACGCTTGTGTCTCTTTTTCCTTTCCTCATTGGATTCCCTTGACCAAAACACTGAATAATGGTAAATGTAGATGTTGCTTCATTTCTTACTTTTTTGCAAATTCCTTGGCCATTGTCTTCAGACAAGTTGCTTTTTATTGTTTTAAATTGGTACCATATATTCTCACTATCAGAGATTTGTGTTAAGATTGAATATTGATTTTTGTCAAATGATTTTCTGCCTCACAAGACTCACTTTTTTCTTTATTCTGTTAATATTGCTGAGATTAGCCCTGCCTGCGTTCCTTAAGCACGTTCTCTTTTAAGTTATTCTTCAAAGACTGAGTTTATTTGTAGTAGGATGACTTTAGTAGAGCAGATATGGAGTGAGTGGACTTCCTAGTTGACTGATTAGAAAATGAAATTGAAAACCACTCATCTCCGCAGTCATTCAAACTTGAAATCACTGTGGTCATTTTGTCCTCCTGAGGGAAAACAAGGAAACTATAGAATCAAATTAATTCATTTCAGAAGTGATGAGTTCCAGGGATAAAAAATTCTTGAGTAGTAAGTTCCCCATGGAGAACATAGTGCTGCTTTCTACATCGATTCTTGTATTCCTTTGCCCCATGAGTATCAAACCAAATTGGAAACAACAGCAGTCAGAAAGTTGGCCCAATTCAACTTATATCGGGGTAGCTTGATACACGTGGTAGTTTAACACCAGAAAAAACAGGCCTTCCGTGCAGGCGTGGAGACAGTATTCTGCCTGTGAACAATGTCAGCAGGGATAATTTCCTGTGATACAGGCCCCATCTACCAGACCAGTGTAGAAAGTGTGCCAGTCAAGTGCTCCTTGGTAAACACATCCTTGCTCTCCGTGCTCCAGTTAGAAAATCTAACGAGCCCTCCAAAGGAGGACTACTTACCTCATCTTCTCCCAGCCTCCCCCTCACATTAGTAAAATTTTGTCTAACTTAAAACCTATGAAGAAATTAACAAGCATGCCTCTGACAGACACTCTCTAGGTTTCTGACAACCCTCCCAGTCCAGCAACACTTCCTAGCCTTCAGCCTTGATTGCTTACACTCCCTCTCTCTCACCTTGTTTAAATGTTCTTGTCAAAGTCCCTTGCCCCACCCTCAAAAACACTGATAACCTTTTCCTTTCAGGTAGCCTTCCTCATTAGGAATGGAAGCAACCAAGAACTATTTACACAGAATCTAATTTTCTCAGCTTCCATTCCCTGAGCCAAGCTCTATTGAGCACCTACTGTGTACTCAGCACCAAGGCCCGAGCAAAGCAGTGACTGGGGATGGGAAGAAAATGAAACCGCTCAAAATGAAGATGACTAAGGCCTGGGTTAGCCATGGAGAGCCGCTGGGTTACCTGAGGAGCAGGCGCTGGAGATATAAAATTACCCCCTAGGGGATCTCTTCATGCCTTGTGACTTCCAAATGAGAAGCTCACATTTGGGAGAATGTTATCCTCAAATACAAAATTCCAAACAGTTTGTGCTACTTGATACTTGTACAGATCATTTTCCAAGGAAATAAAAGTGATTTATACATGTTTCCTCGGTATCTACACATCTCCTCCCTGGCCAAGAACCCTGCTTCCCTTCACACACACACATCAGCCTTTTATTGACTTCAAAGGGAGCTTGTTGCATAAAGGGGGAGACCCACAGGGCTGGAATAGACACACACTGCCATTAATCTCTGAGCACTTCTCAGAGCTGGGGAGGCAGGAAGTGCTGTTATGGCCCTTTAAAAACAAAGGAATTGGACATAAAGGTTAATCAACTTTCCCAGAGTCAAAGTGGTTCCTTCAGCTCTGGTCAGACCTGGAATTTGACTAGTCCCAAACCCTTATTCCCGGGGATAGCCTCAAGCAATTGACTTAATGTTTCTGTGTTTTCCTCTTTGTAAATAGAAAATGCACCAACTGTGCAGCATGGTTTTGAGGACGGAGCCAACACATACAAAATATTAAAATACTGCTTATCATATAGGAGTTTATGGTGGAGTGTGTGTGTGTGTGTGTGTGTGTGTGTGTGTGTGTGTGTGTGTGTGTACATATTAGTGCATATTTGCTCCTATCCTCTTGTGGAAATAAGATTCAGGTCATAGCCAATCCAGCACATGAAACCTCAAAGATAGGTCTCATACCTAAGTTCACACTGACTTAGAAACCATAGAACTAGCTCTACACTAGTGTAGCCAAGTTCGGGGGTGGGAGGGATTCCCCTCTGCCCCACTTCTTGTAATGTCCTTCTTTTTATGACCCCGAGGATCCCGACCTGAGATTTGGTTCAGCTGAAATGACATGTTTCCCGTGGTGTGTTTTTCTTGTTGTTTTATCACAGGGTCGCAAGGAGACATCGGACCTGAGAAGGCTCGTTTTACCCTAGGAAGATTACCCAGCTTCTCCCGGCCGGAGAGACGCTGCATACAGGTCTGGAGGGAGGAAAGAACATCTCATTCTTATGGCTAGGCTGTAAAATAATGTTTATGCTTAAATCAAATTGTCAGGTCATTCTTCAATTCCAGCTAGTTTCGTGTGGGATGTATTACTCTACAATCATGGTTACAAGCTTTGCTTCAAAAGAATGCATGCACAAAACAAAACTGGATATGATAAATCTCAATTTGCAAACACTTGCTTCCTGTCGCAGCATTTTCATCATTTGGGAATCTGCATTACAAATATAATGACAGGAATAGAAACAAGAGTAATTAAAAACCCCGGAAATGTACCACTACCCCATCTCTCCACCACCCAGCAAGCCTGAGATTACCTTCCATTAGCTGGAGCCTTCATCAAAATTCGAAATTCTGCTTCCAATCAGATCATTTACCTTGCCCTTTGACAAGGCTACCTGGGCATTATGTCACCTGAGCGGATGACAAAAGACCACAGATCAAACTCAAATGCTATTAAATCCAAGTTCTTGTCCTCAAGGACCATTAGCATCCTACTAACGGTGAATTCAGGGGACCTGCCCAAAGTCACACATGGTTTTAGTATCAGATCCATGTGTCTGCTAACTTAAAGACATTTTAAACTATATTGTCCACTAGCACCACTGTATAAAGTGACTTAAGTCATGTACTCAGTTTATAGATGCTTTGTGCATCAATGGTATGAAGCATGTAAATGATAATATTTATATATTTAACTTGTTCAGACACCAACGAGGTCTTTGAAATATGTGTTTTGATCTGGAAATACACCCTTGTATAGGAACTGCCTGCCTCACCCTCCAGGGTGAGCCCTTGGCAGCTGAGTTTCTCGGCATCAACTATCAGAAGAGGAGGATGCTAGCATGGTCAGATTCTCTCTTCTGAGAAGCTGGCATCTGCCTCGACGGATTTGCAAATGGTACAAAGGGAGCTAGAAACCTGGTCAGTGGACTTGGATGTTTTTGTCAGGATCATATTACTTTGTCCAGAAAATTGACTTTCTTCCTGCAGAAAACAATGGCCTTGTTGATGGAGATCTGGTGATGTCACAGGAAGAAGGCCTGATGTCCGCAATCTATGTAAGGCCCTGGGATCTGGGGAGAGGGGCAGGATGCTCAGACAGAGGGATGGTGTTGCTAGGGATGTCTGGGAAGTTGCTCTTTAACCCCTCCGGCTCCCTCCCTGATGCTGAGCTACCTCGTGTCAACAGCTCTCAGTTTCCGGACATTTGTTTAACAATTTTAAAGTACACAACACACTGTTCCCAGCTGTCACCCCCCCCCCTGTCAAACAGATCTCGTGAGCTGATTTCTCCTGGGGAAACTCTGTATCTTTAGGCCAACACCTACCCCGTCTACTCACTCCCGCTTTGTCCCAGTCTCCCTGAGATGGAACTTCTAGAGTCAGGTGTAAATAAGGTCCTGTTGTGTGGTTCTCTCTGTGGATGGACTCACTTCATTTGGCATGATGTCCTCCAACCCATCTATGTTGTTGAAAGTGTCAGGATTCCCTTAATTTTCAATTCCACTGGACATTGATAGTACGTTTTCTTTACCTATTTATCTGCTGGTGGACAGTTGCATTGTTTCCATATCTTGACAGTTTCATTTCCATAAACACAGGCATGAAGGTGGAAGGATGGGAATGGAGCACTGAAGACGTAGCTCGGTGGTATAGCACTTACCTGTCCAAGGCCCTGGGTCTGACCCCCGAGACAGCAAAAGAGAAAACTAAAAAGGATTGAGACGGTAAGTGTGAGGTCAGGATTGATGATGCACACCTGTAATCTTAGTACTTGGTAGGTGGAGGCAGGAGGATCACCGTCTGTGCCAGCCTGAACTACAGAGTGAGACCTCATCTCAAAAAAACCCAAAACAAACAAAAAAGGAAAAGAAGGGGAAAGGAGATGGGCTACAGAAACAGAATAAAGAGGAAGCAGTCTGGGGATGGCAGAGGGCAGATGGGCCTTCACCCGAGGACCCTGGAGCCAGCCTTATTTATTTCCAGGCAAGCATCTGTGACAGGGCAAGCACCAGGTGCCATGGAGACAATCAGGGAAGCAGGACTCAAGAGCAGCAGAAGGATGGGGACTCACTAACCAAAGCTAGTCCCAAGGAACCACGGATATCGAAGCTGCAAAAGTAGAAAACTTAAGTTACCAATGCATAGTCTTTTAACTACATTCACCACTCTCCCTCTGCCTCACTGCCACCAAAAAGCCACTGATTAGACACGTGACACTCTCAGGAGCATGCAGCTGGTGCCAACATATGTCCCAGCACACCTCCAGCTGTGTGTACTCTTACACCACGCTTTATTCAAATGCCCTCTGTTTCTAACAGAGAGGAAAACTGACAAAAGAGGAAAAAAATGTTTAGAGATTTAGTCAACAAAGAAATATGAGCTCTATAGAGATTCAACTCCACTCCCGTATCTGTTCCAGCCACACAAAACACAAACTGATGTCTAGGATAATAGTCCTGACATAGAAGATCCACAACCACCAAAGAAATACTTACTTATGCTCAGACACTCGAGTTAAGAGAATCTTAGGCTCTACGCAGCTCTATTTCATCGGATCATGATAACAGTGCCTTGTTAGAGTTAACTAATCAGATTCAAATGAAACCATCTTTGAAGATAGATTGTCTAGCAGCAAATTTATTTGGCAATTTTTTTTTTTTTAGATAAACTTGCTTCCCTTTAGAGTTTCACAAATCAAAAAACTAAGACTCTTATGAAGAAACTACCTAATGTGGTTTGAGGATGCATTCTTGAGATAACCCATTTCTTTTATATAACTCTTCTTAAATTATTGAGATACAAAGTAGAAAAAAAGAAGGGAAAGCTATGGGGGGCTTCCTTGCATTTTCCTAGGCTCAGATGTAAATTGAATGGGATATTAAATCTATAATTTAGGTGCCAGGATCCTCTTGAAGTATTTGTACACCTTACTTACCCCTTACCATTTACTATTGGCAAGTAAATCAGAGGGAGATGGGAAGAGACAACCCCCATTTTATGTGAATCAACTGAAGCATGGATTTTAAACTAAGAAGCAGGAGTGTCGAAGACACAACTAATTTCTTCTGATTCCCCCCTTTTCTCTTTATTCTATTTTGTTATATTACTTTTCTATCTACTCAGCTCTGAACTTGCTAATAAAGTTAAGGTGAGTTACTCTAATATTGTATGCTAATAAATGAATCTTTTCATAAATCAAGACTAAGACAAAATGTATTTCAATGTGATTGGAAATGACTAGCTACCTTTTATATACTCCCTACACACACACACACACACACACACACACACACACACACACACGCACGCACATCAGCCATTTTGCCCAGGATCTTTGTGAGAGGTTGCTCCTTGACTAGCTCCTGATTGACAGATCCTTCTTGGTACTCAATCATGGCTCCTCCATGGTCCGGTCATGTTGTCAGAGGGAAGATGGCTGACTCCAAGGAAAGAGTTGCTTCAGGAAAGGGCAGATGTACAAAGGGCAGCTGTTTCCCTTCTCTCTCAGGACATCCAGGTGCCATGACTAAATTTCCTGTGTGTTGGGCCCTGGAAGAGTTCACTGACCTCAGCCAGGGGCTGGGGGTGGGAAACATTCTTTTCCTTTCAAATCTTCTTTCTTTACCCATTTTAGCCAGAAAAATCACTCTCGCTGTGTTGCCTTATAAATTATTCCTGTAGGATTTACAGCCATTTCTATGCTTTAAGTCAGACATTCTTTTAAGTCCAAACAGAGTAATTTACAGGATTTGTGTCTCTAAACTATCTTATAAATGGTTGTTCTCTAGTTCAAGGTGAATAACAGTCAGAGGCAGACTAGTATCAAAGAATACTGGTTGCAATTCAATTTTATTACCTTGGAGAATTCACCCGGGGGAATCGGGCAGACTGGTTTAAAAAAATCTATAGGTTGATCATCATGAGTCTGGACTGGAAAAACCTTTGCAGGCAAACACTCCAGTATGGTTTTTAAGCCTGTCTCCTTCATTGATGACCATATAATTTTTCTTTCCCAGAGATACCAAGATGCCACTGTTGCTAATCATACCTGTAGTTACCACAAAACAAGGGATGTGTCCCCAACCTGTAAAGCTAGATCTCTTGGAATGTGACTACAAATACTTGCTTAGATCCTGACACACCCAGTTGCCTCCCTCCATCCCTGACAAAGCTACAAACACAATGTTAATGCCATCCCAGCTTCTCACTCTTATTTTACTGCTGTTTTAAGCTCAAGACTTGCAGGAATCTAGATTTTTCTGTCTGGGCACATTTACTCTGTACGGGTCTGGAAATCCCCCCTGCTGGCCTATAGTCTTTGATTTGATGTGGAATTTGATAACACATCATTGTCATTTTCTGCCTGTTCGTCTATTAAAGGACACAAACACCTCTCCATTTCCCAGGTGTATATGCAATATTCCAAAACACTGCACTGGCTACAGCCATCCCAGGCAGACTATTGATCGGTTGGTAAGATAACATGGGGAATTCTAAATGGTGAAATTCAGTTCAGGTGCCGATTTTAGTCTAAGGAGCATGACAAAAGGAAGCCAAGTATGCACTCTGTTTCTTTCATGTCTTTAAAGCCTAGGGATTGTTCAGATAAAAGTAAAATATGTAAAAACCTTTGTTAAAGGTTCCTCTCTCACACAATCTCAGTTGCAGACATGACACTTCCCCAGGGCCAAGCTAGTGAGCGGCCGAGATTTTACCAAATGTGCACGTGTGCTGCCTTAGCAGCCAGACGCCCATGGAAAATGAACCGTGAGGAGCAGGAAATGGAGTGCAAATGGAATGGGATGTCTGCAGTCCTGGTGCTGTTCCTGAGCTGGGAGTCAAGCCCCTACCATGGGTAGCAAAAGCCTGTGTTAATGTAACCACTGGGAAACTTGAGACTACCTGTCAGCTCCCCAAAGAAGGCTACTGCATCCAGGTAACTTTGGACCCCCATGTTCATCAGTTATTCTGCTGGTTTCTATGGCGACATCCTCCCAGGTATTTGTAAGGTCACAAAGGGAAGAGCTAACCCTCTTACTCCTGGAATAACTAATGCAGTTCTGTTACTTGCTTGATGTAAATGGTCTCAAGTGACAGCAAACTGTACATATAGTCAATTACAACTGCTCAAAGGAAATGATTTGTTGTAACAGCCGCTGTTCAACCTCTGTGACATCAATGTTTCTATGGAAACAGTTGCCCATTGCACTGCTTTGAATTGAGTATTGATCAAACTAGGGCCAACACTATTTCAGAGACTTGCTACTTTACTGTGTGGCAATTTACGATAGGAACTCATAACATCACTGTATATTTCAAGCCCCAAGGAACCAATTTAGCAGACAGTTACAGTAGAATATTAACAGAGGTCAATAATGGAAGTCTGATTATAGTCCTAGAACAATTATTCAATGCTTTTGTTGTCTGCCCTTTCAACATTCCAGCAGCTATTACGGGTTTTCAAATAATAATATTCATGCCTGGAGAAAGTGCCGTATTCATTCGTCTTCTATTTTAAACTTTATTTTTCATTGTTATGTTATCTATCAATAAAATTATTCAGCTATATTAACCAAGCTGTGACCCCTCAGAAGTAAATAACTATTGATCAAGGAGTAAAGATCTGCTGGCACACAACACTGTTTTCCATTAATGATCTTATTGGCCCAGCTGATAAGAAGGTTCACTCTGAACCACAGAAGACACAAAAGTAAAGAATAATTCTATGAAAAGTAGGGGCTCAATTTCCCATCTCTACTGAAGAATGAATCTTCCAGCCTTGATTGAAAGAGTAGTGAAAATAAAAGCAACACCCAGCAGAATTGTTCAGTAATCTGCAATATGTCCATTATCTATGTATATGTTTTTCAGTCTTCAATGGAAAGAGCCTTCATTCATGATGATTTTGTCTAACCTCTCCTCAAAGAAACAGAGTCAGACAAGTTGATAGATAGTTGGATACATAGATAGATAGATAGATAGATAGATAGATAGATAGATAGATAGATGCATATATATCTTATACATGTACTCATATATGCGATGTTATATTGGAAAAATCACAATTTATTAACGTCGCTTATCTGAATGAAAATACACAACAATTATTTCTGTCCTTAGATTGATTTTTCAATGACTTCGGCCAACCGATGCTGGAAAATCATTGACTTCTCTCCCTCTGAGTCACGAGTCGAACAGTCGGCTGCGGTGACATTGACCGAGGCGTAGTTAGGGCTGTGAATGTGGAGCTCAGCTGTGAATCATCAGAAAGCACTTGGATAACATGGCACACCCCTGGTAAGGGGTCGTCCGTGATGGAACCCGCTTCAGTCTGTGGACAGGAGAACTAAGTTGTTATTATAGTCATTGAAAATGAAGGCTTGGAGAACGATTTTTGTCGGATAATAACAGATCCCCCACCTGCTTGAAGGAAGCCCTTATTCATAAAAGGAAAAAGATGTTCTTGTGAGTGAGGGATTGATTTCTAAAACTGTTATCTGGATAGCTCAAAAGTAGATACAATTTGAAAAATCAGTTCATGAAAAAGAAAAATCTGCCAGGCAGTGGTGGCGCACGCCTTTAATCCCAGAACTCGGGAGGCAGAGGCAGGAGGATCTCTGTGAGTTTGAGGCCAGCCTGGGCTACAGAGTGAGTTCCAGAACAGGCTCCAAAGCTACACAGAGAAACCCTGTCTTGGAAGAAAAAAGAAAAAGAAAAGAAAAATCTAAAATAGTTCTAAAATGTCTAAATCACATTATTTCTTTCTCTCTTTCTTTTTTATCAACTAGGACTAAGTCTTTTTAGAGAAATATCATGTTTATATTGAGGTAAACACATAAAGAAAATATTTATTGAGTTTCCACTAAATGCTAGGTACTATTCTGAATGCCGGAATGTAGGTGAACGAGACTAGGCCCTGGGCCTCACAGGCCAGTTCTAGTAATAATGAGAATATTTGCCATGCTGAACAGAAAGTTCTGGAGAGAAATCAAACCTGTTCCCACATTTGATGCTTCCTCCTCTGTCTCTTTTGCTCTAGTTTACTACCATTTTTGCTAATTTGTTTATTTATACCCTGCTTTGCTATAAAAAGAATGTAGAATGTGTCACAAAATGGGAATGGAGAGAAATTATGGTGGGTGGAAATTAAAAATAGGAAAAACAGAGAAGCCCGGAGACATAACGAAGTTAGCCAACAGCAGGCAAGCCAGAAGGTTCAGTCAGTGTGCAGTCGGTGTGCATTCCACGGGTAGACAGACAGGCATTTGATTCCGAGTTCCTAAACAACCAAAGTAAAGAAAAGGCAGCAGCAGCAGCAGCCTCGAGTCTCCCTCGATGGGATTAAAACACAGCAGAGAGACAGCACCACCTTGAAAGCAGGCGCACAGAGCCAATGCTCACACTGACTTCTGGAACTAACCAGAGAGGATTCACCACACAGTGTAAGGACCCAGGCTTGAGGGGGTGACAGACAATATTTTCCATAACAGACTGTTTGGAAACACGTCATTGTGTTCCACAGGGCTTGAACGTTAAGGTTCTTCGGTGTAATTTAATAATCACAATTCTGTAGGAGAACTAAAAACCTTCCCTAAAGTATTGCTGGATATTAATGTCTCGCTATTGAAAATCCATTTTAAAAAATGCATAGAACTTTAGTACTATGCTGGCTGGTTTTGTGTGTCAACTTGACACAAGCCAGAGTCACCAGAGGAAGAAGCTTCAGTTGAGGAAATGCCTCCATGAGATCCAGCTCTGAGGCATTTTCTCATTTAGCGATCAATGTGGGAGGGCCCAGCCCATGGTGGATGGTGCCATCTCTTGGCTACTGGCCTGTGTTCTATAAGAAGATGGACTGAGCAAGCCATGGGAAGCAAACCAGTGTGCAGCTCCCCTCCATGGCCTCTGCATCAGCTCCTGCCTCCAGGATCCCCGGGGATCCTGTTTGAGCTCCTGCCCTGACTTCCTTCAGTGATGAACAGCAATGCTGAAGTGTAAGCCTGGTAAACCTTTTCCTCCCCAACCTGCTTTTTGATCATGGTGTTTCATCCAAGCAACAGAAACCCTAAGACAACTACCCACAAACACATATCTGACTTGGAAGAATAGACCCTCCTGGTATATCTTAAAGATCTCCCATGGGGAAAACTTTTTGCTTGGATGAAATTCCCTTACTTTCAACTTCATGTCATCTAGTTGCATCTATAAATATCCATATATATATATATATATTTGTATGTGTGTATGTGCATAGAATTTTTAGCTCTGTAAGTAAATATGGAAAGTTTTGCACAAAATGTTAGCACTGATTTCAGTCTCTGAATCTCTAATCAGTTTGGCTCAGATGACTCCTGACTAATCCAAACCACGTGTTTTGTAGTTTTAAAAAGTTTAAAAAAAAAAAGTGGTGCATCCCTCATGGATTCACCTATCTGAAAGCGATAATTAATTTATTTAAAGCCATAGTAAGTGGAAGGGAACTGAGACACGCCCTGCTTTCCCTCCACCTCCATCCCATGCCCTAGGCTGAGTCAGTTGATGACTCACTTGTGGTCCAGGGAGGAGGAAGGCCACAGAGCCTCACTAGGTGACTGTAGGGTGGCCGAGGCCATGGCAGAAGAAGAGCACTCTTCCTGCACAGCCTCCTGGGTTACATAAAAGATTGGGGGTGCCTACAGCTTCCTCATTCCTCTAACCAGGACAGGCTTTCTGCCCCCTTTGGAGGCTTAATTAGAATCATTCCTCGTAAACGTGACCCCATACCACCCTCCTTGGCTTTGTGGGTTTCACTTCCTTACTGTCTACACTCCTGGCCTTTCAGGCGAGTGCTCTTACCTGGCACCCCTGCCCGGCATGCTTGGCTTTCTAACTTACCATCTTGCAAGACAGGAAAGAACCTCAGTGTGACTTCTGCTATGACCGTGGCCACCTTCCAGTCACCTAGCGAGACTTTGTCACCTTTCTCCTACATTAACTACAAATGAATAAAGAGCTGGCATCCGCTTCGGAGGAGGTCTCAGCGCTCTCACAAAGCCAGCAGGTGGAGATGAGATGGTGTCACCTGTGGGGCTGAGCTCCACGGTGCCTAGGTACCATCGCACTCAAGACATGTCACCGGAGCTGGTGGGCTGTGGCCAGGAGCAGCAGCCTGTGAGCTGCCCTAGATGCTTTCAGCATCGCTCACAGGACCCTGCTCACGGTTCCTTCTGGATGTCACAGGGCCAAGATGATGGTTTTCCTGAAGCACTCTAGGGGTTCCTCTGCGGAGAAAACACCACAACTGTTAACCAAAATGGCTATCAGTAACCTGAAAAAATCCCCAAATATTTCACCGCTGCTTATCTCAAGAGGAACTATGGAAGCCCAGCTACCAAAAAAGGTGAATGAGCGCTTAAACACAGAAAGAAAAGATGGAGATGACAGAGCAGAACAGACCTGACCAAAAAGCTGTGGGCTCCTCGCAAACCTTGCTGAAACTCAAAGCTAGTTCCCAGCTCCAGGGCTATCGCCTACCTGCTTTGTTCTAACAAATAGAATTTATCTTCAGAGATTGAAGTTATGAGTTGCTTACAAAGACCCTGATTAAACAACTGATACACATATACACACGAGAGAGAGAGAGAGAGAGAGAGAGAGAGAGAGAGAGAGAGAGAGAGAGAGAGTCCTTCCTGTGCCATGTGATATTTCAAGAAACTGACTCGAATTTGATTTATGGAGTTATAAGTCTACAATGTGGCGCATCCCATGTCTAAGCAATCTGCAGTGAGAGAACTCAATGCAGCGAATGGGGCGCCATTGACCTGGGCTTCACGGCCCACACTCCAGTCCTTGTGTGATTATGTTCCAGAATCTACACTCACCATCATAAGACCAAACTGCCAAACAGAGTCACCTTCACTCTGTTTCCCACCAATGTGGTGATGTATTGTGTCCCCCAATACACTGTGTCCCCAATAAAATTTATCTGAGGATCAGAGGAAAAAGCCAGCCACCTAAGTAAACATAGAAGTCAAGCAATGGTAACACATTCCTTTAATCCTATCACTTGGGAGGCAGGGATCTGTCTGGATCTCTGTGAGTTCAAGGCCACACAGGGGATGAGAGCCAAGTGTGATGACACAAGCCTTAAATTCCAGCACTAACCATAGAGGTCTGGAGGTCTGTGCGGACAGATAGGAAGTAACAGAGCTGGGCAGGAAGAGGAAACAATGTAGCTGGACTGAGAGAGCCAATGAGAGAACAGAACAGAAAGGCATATAGGTGTGGATATACAGGAAGTAGCTCTCTTTGGAGACTGAGGTGTCAGTGAGGTGAGGTTAGCTTGTGGCTTTTCCTATTTCCCAGATTTCTCAGGTTTTCATCCCTATATCTGGCTCCATGGTTTTTATTCAATAAGACCATTTAGCAATTCAACTACACACTGAGGAATTTATGAGTCACCAAGGAATTTATATCTATGTTTTCAAATGACAAAATGTTTGTGGTAATATTTAAATTTGGTAAGGCCTAAAACAGGCTTCCCTTCCAGTTTTGATTTTACAAAGACCAAATGAGTTTTAATGGTCATTCTTCTGTGACTGTTGATCTGACCCTCACTCTTTTTATTCACCGACTGAAATAATAGACAACCCCACAGCAGGGTTTCGTGAGTTCTGCTTGTGCTGTGCAACAACAGGATTTGACAAACCCAGCTGTCCATTTGCAGAAGCACAGAATGGATGTAAAGGGGGTGATGGGGAAATGGGATTAGCTCTAGAAGACACACAAAACCCCACAAAAACAGTCACAGATGCTTTGAGATGAGCTTCCCTTATTCAGTTTCCATTTCAACCCGAAGGCAGAGATGCCGAGGGTTTATCACATACACACACCCAGCGCCTGCTCTCTGTTCTTCCTTACAGTGCTGATCACTTCCATCCCTGCAAAGTCCTGATTTTTAGCAATCATGTCGTATCTTTTGGAAGTGTGTGTTGTTTGTTTGCATGTCTGGAATCAACTGTTCTATAGAGAAGAGGACAGGTTAAGTGTCTTGGAATAACCAGTGTGGAAGTAGCCATTATAGAAGGCACTGTATAATCATTGCTTCTGGTACTTCCTTTAAAAAAAAAAAAAAAGCTATTGTCTTTTCACTTTTGTTTCCAGTGTTTGCTTATTTTTCTATTTTTATTTATTCGTTGAAGATTTCATATATGCATACAATGTATTTCAATCATATTCACTCTCCCCACTTCCCCACTCTCCCGAGACTCCATATGTACTTATATGCACACACGTGTGCACACAGGCATGCACACACACACACACACACACACACACACACACACACACACATACACACACACACACAGCTCTCCCAACTTCATATTCTCTTTATAAAAAATAATTTACTGAGTCCACCTAATGCTGTCCATATAGATACATGGATAAGGGGCCATCCACCAGTACATGGTCAACTTGCCAGGGTCAAGTAATGTCTACTTACCTTTTATTTTGCCTTTATTCCTTCTTTCTCCCAAACAAGCAAACATGGGATTTTAGAAATTATTCATTGGAACACTTGGGGCTTCCACACATCCCAATGTACAAGGAATTAGGAACTGGGTAGAATATTGCAGACTCAAAACTGAGTAAAGGAATATGGTTTGTGGTGAGGGTCTGGGGTGGCAGAAATGATGAACTATGCAGATAGCAACTACCCCTGGGATGACCTGACCGTGGAGCTTTACCTTAGCAACAGTCTAGAATGCTCTGGGCAGCTTTCGAAATTCCTGATGCCCTGGTCCCACCTAAGAACAAATTCTGTAGTTGTAGGACCCAGGGCAGCCAAAATTAAGAACCACAAAGAAATGTGCCCATATGGGAGTGTGCTTAATTTCTACTTTTAGACAGCTTGTATTTTAAACCTTTCTTTGTAAAGATGCTCTTGTTACCATATCAGCTGGTAAAGAACCAAGGGAGGACTCCCCTTATTGAGGGAAGCAGAGCCAGTTGAAAGAATGCTTCAGTAACCATCAAGCCGAAGATTATACAAGGCACAGAGACGGCCCAGCTATCCTACAAAGCGGCCTGATCAAATGGGAGAGGACAGTTTCAGGACTTGAATACTGTTGAATTCTCAGGTGTGTGTTCTGGAAACCGGCCTGTGCCACCTCAGACAACCCTCCAGTCCTAGTCCTGCCACCTAGAGGACGCTATCAAATCTCCAAAGCAAAAGCATCTCATGCGGCAGGAATGGCTGAGATGTTTATAAAATTAAGTTGTTTAATCTCTGTTCCAAACAGTTTCATGGGAACATCAATACAAATTACCCATTAAATACTTGTAAATACAGTTGTCTATTAATTGTAAGAGATAAATCCAATATTGAAGCAGGATTTAAAGGAATTAAACCCTGAGACAAGTGAGTGCTCTCTCACTGGCATTATTGTTATTTACCCTCTTCCTTACTTCCTCCAATCCTGACATCACTTCCTGCATCTAAGATAGGTCTAGTTAAACTCTGTCTTTAGCACCGATAGTCTTAGAACTCAGAATGTCAAAACCACAAAGTGGCTTAGACCCTGATCCAGCCTCCTCACCTGTGGCTCCTCACCCGGAACTCGACCATTCTGGAATTCTGGCAGCGTTTGGCCTGGGGCTTACTGTCCACCTGCGGAGGAGAGCTCCCACAGCAGAAATGGTTCCTCACCTCTAGGTTTTATGCAAGCTGTTTAGTCCAAAAATTCAGAATTTACTGAAGAGGCTTTTTTTTTTCTTCTTCATTTATTCTTTTATTTTCAAGGTGTTCGTTCATGTCTGGGGTTGGAGTATGTTCAAGTAACAGATGTCACACTATTCCTGGGAGTCCTGGCTGTGTTCATCTTATGGGCCTATTACAAAGGCCACCTGCTTCCTCCCCTTATGGTGAACCACTGTAACCCCGGACTTCTGTCCCTTTTTGTGGTTTGGAAACATTGGTTTGTCTTCACCGATGAGATGTGCATGTGCCCTCATTGCCGAGACATTTTGATTTAGTTTTCCAGGAAAAAAAAATAAATAAATGAGCTCAAGCCTTTAGACAAAGCAACAGAGAAGGAAGAAGATGATCATACAGCGGGAGTCAGCGTTAGCTTGCTGTGGGCTGCCCAGGTAGCACGCCTGAGACAAGAACGCGATGTGAAGATTCCTACGGAGTTCGGTTCCCACTACAGGACACCGTGCGTGAGCTGCAGATCACAGCCGGTCTGACGATGTCCCAAGGAGGCCATTGGCTGAGTCAGAACGACTGGGATCTTTGTATAAAACATCTCAGGAGCCAAGGCTCCAGGTCTTTCGCCAGCGGGGTGACAGAAAGGCCTGAGCAGCTGGCTTCAAAGAGTGCCTGAGCCTCTGTGAATGGCTCTCAGCCTAGGAACTGCTCAGGGGCATCTTGGAAATTTGAAGTGGGGAGGAGCACTTTTTAAAACCATTTTAAGATTTCCTTGAACATGATGCTGGGTTGTGTAGCGACATTTTCTTACAAGTCATCACTATACATCACGCACAGCTCTCTCTACCTCCCCGGCCTCCTCTTTCCAGTTTCGAGGCTGTACTTCATGTCATATATGCATGTACATTTTTATTCATCTCTATAAAGTTTAGGAAGCACAAATGAGAGACAATATCAATATTCATCATCCTGAGGCTGATGAAATTAAATTATTACAAATGTCTCCTGCTATGGCTGTCTTCCTGCGAGCAGCATCCTCTTTATGCCTAGAAACACTCCACTGTGTACGTAAACCACACTTTCTATCCACTCCTCTGCTGCTGGACTCCTGGGAACTTAGCTCTTGTGACTGACGGTACAGTAAACAATGGTGTACAAGCTCCTGTGATATACTGACTCGGAGTCTTTTTTTTGTTTTGTTTTGTTTTGTTTTGTTTTGTTTTGGTTTGGTTTGGTTTGCTTTGCTTTGCTTTGCTTTGCTTTGCTTTGGTTTGGTTTGGTTTTTCGAGACAGGGTTTCTCTGTGTAGCTTTGCGCCTTTCCTGGATCTCACTCTGTAGACCAGGCTGGCCTCGAACTCACAGAGATCCGCCTGGCTCTGCCTCCCGAGTGCTGGGATTAAAGGCATGTGCCACCACCTGCCTGGCCTGACTCAGAGTCTTTTGGGTAAACAGCAGTGGTATACCTGGGTCACATGGTAGATTCAGTGTAAGGTTTTTTGAGAAACCTTGAAATGCAAGGCATTTTTGTTGTTGCCATCGCTGGGAATGAGCGAAGTGGCAGCATGCAGTCAACAGGGGACAGGGGTGCCAGGACTCCTGAGGGTTGTGAGGCAGCTCTGTTCAACGCGAGGGTGCCCCACATCATTCAGGGTGTCCCCTGGAATTCAAGTGAGTGCAAGGGCAAAGAGAATACGGAAACCATCTTAGCCTCTGGCCCATCTCCATCCAACACATCACCACAAATTACGTGTTGCGTATTTCCAATAGCTACTAAATCTTCTGGAAATTCAACTACTGTGAAAATGGAGAAAAGCTGAGTTTTGTTTTGTTTAGAACTTGCTTTAAAAAAATACAATTCACTTGCAGATATCCATCATATTGAACATGGCAGGGACAGTTCTGGGCCATTAACACCAATGCACCCCACTTCTCTAGTCTAAATTCAAAGGTCCTGAACCTCTGAACATTCCCCATGTGTCTGCAAGTACCTGATTATTTAATTCTAGATGTTGTGATCATTTTCAAGCCTTTACATGTTGAACATTCTTATGATTTAACTATTTTCACCTTACACTCATTCATAATGCAGCTAAAGCATTGTCTGAAGTATGAATGTGTCTGCATCAAATTTGCATTTTCTGTAAAGGGAGCATGATTAAAATTCTTATTTTTAAAATGATGTGAGGTGATTGACATTGCACAGACATCCTCCAGTGCCTGTAACGGACTGTTGAACCTGTGTGGCCAGCCCGAGACAGCTTTCCACTGGGTTTGTCTCTATGAAATACTGACATTTTCGGGATTAAAAAAAAAAAATCTTTGAGCTTTTTTGTCTTCAATACATAGCCTATAAAAATCAGGGATATGTGTTTGTTAGTAACTCTTACTTTCCAGTCAGAAGATGGCAACTGGATAGTTGAACTCACGCGTGTAAAGGCCCAGCCAATTTTCATAGCACCCCTTTTTCAGTGAATGACTATGTGATAAGATGAAGTAAGACCTGAATTCAAGCCCTGCTGCTGCTTCCCACAAGTCACCTGACCTCTGACCCCTGGCCCATGGTAGCAAGTGGCTTTTCAAAGCTTCTTCCTCTAGTAAATACATTGTGAGCGCACAGCATCCCTTCCCTTGGACTGTGGAGATTCTGAGGTCTCATATGAAAGGGATTCCTGAGCTGCAGAATGTAGCTCGATTTCATGTTTCACTGATTTTTCCCCCTTACAGGATGCCTAGGTCTCCAGAGAAGAGCAGCATGTGGGGTTTTCAGTCTCGGTGAGCGTGTCTGAAGCAGAACTGCTCTGAACAGACCTACAGAAAGACCGGAGTGGCTTCCATGACCTCACTCAACGTGCTGTGGTAAGGAAACCGTCCGTGGGTCTTACAGCTTCCCATTCCTGCCTCCGCCCCATTCCATATGAAAGCATCCGTATGAGAACAGGCTGTGGACTTGGAGCCCTGAGCTTGTAAACTTGCATTAACAGTCCCTAACCTGATAATTAGCAATGAATGACAAATGAGGGAACTTGGCACTCGGCGAGTACTATGACTATTTTACAGAGAAACTGAAACAGAGCTATGTGAATCTTTCCTGGACTGTTGATGGCTGTTTGGAGAGACTTGGAATATGGAGATTTAACAGTGTGACTCTGTAGTCCCAGAAGCCACCTCCAGGAATCCACATCAGTGCAATTACAGAGGAGATAGTGTCTGCATCCCCATTCTATGGATGAGAAAATCGAACAGCTACGTTAGCTAGTAATGTGTTAGAACGGGGTGGAAACTGGGGGCTTCTGGTGACCACACTGTGTTTGTATCTGCTTTGCAACCTCAAGCTCAGTAGGGCAACCTCTGAAGATGAGCCCTAAGCACAGCGGAGTGGAAAACTCTGGTGCTGGAGAGAAACACAGACACGTTTCTGTCAGCTTTGGGACATGTCTGCTGGCAAACGTCATCCAGAGAAATCTTTTTTAAATGTGCATATGTGTATGTTTATGAGTGTGTATCTCATGTGTGTGCAGGTGTCTGTGGAGAGCACATTAGATCTCCCAGAGCTGGAGTCAAAGGCAGTTGTAAACCACCCCTTATGAATCATGGGATCCTCTGGAAAAAACAGGAAGCATTATGGTTTTTCTGGTTTACTCCCTTTTCTGTATTTATTTATTTGTTTATCTGTTTGTTTTCACATCCCAACCTCAGTTTCCCCTCCCTGCCCACTCCTGCCAGTCCCTCCCTCTCACCTCCCCTCTTCCCCACCCCCATTCACTTCTCCTCCTCCTCCTCCATTTCTCTTCAGAAAAGGGCAGGCCCCCCACTGATATCAGCAGGTCATGGCATATCAAGTTACAGTAAGACTAGGCACCTCCTCTTGTATTAAGGCTGGATGAGGCAACCCAGTAGGAGGAAGGGGCCCCCAAATCAGGCACCAGAGTCAGAGACACCCCAGCTCCCTCTGTTAGGAGTCCCACAAGCAGACCAAGCTACACAACTGTAACATGCATGCAGAGGGCTAGGTCAGACCCATGCAGGCTTCCTGGTTGTCGGTTCCGTCTCTGTGAGCCCCTCTGAGCCCAGGTTAGTTGATTCTATGGGTTTTCTCTGGCTCCTACAACCCTTCACCCTCTCTTCTGGAGGATTCCCCTAGGTCTGCCTAATGTTTGGCTGAGGGGCTCTGCATGTTTCCATCAGCTGCTGGATGAAGCCTCTCTGATGGCAATTGGGCTAGGCTCCAGTCTATGAGTATAGCAGAATATTGTTAGGAATCACTTCGTTGATTTTTCCCCCAGTTGTATCTTGTTCTATCCTAGGTCTCTGGGCTGTCTAGCCTCTGGGTCCTGGCCCTCCAGACAGTGTCAGGATGGGCTCCCTCTTGTGGCATGGATCTCAAGTTGGACCAGTTGGCCACTCCCACAATTTCTGCACCCCCTTTACCCCAGCACATCTTGTAGGCAGGGCAAATTGTAGGTCAAAGGTTTTGTGACTGGTTGGGGTCCCAGTCCCTCCACTGGAAGTCTTTCCTGGTTACAGGAGATGGCTGATTCAGGCTCTTAGCTAGGGTCACCCTCATAGATTCCATAGGTTTCTAGCTCATCCCTGAGATTACCCTGACCCCCACTGTCCGCTTATTCCAGTTATTTCTCTCAGTACTCTCTCCCTCCATTCTCCCCCCATCCCTCATGTTCCCATTCCCACTCCCCCATTCAGAACCTCCCCCATCCACCCATGATGTCTATTCTATTTCCCCTTCACGGAGAGATTAATTCATGCCCCTTGAATCCTTCTTGTAACTTAGCTTCTCTGGGACTGTGGATTGTAGTATGGTTATCCTTTGCTTTATGGCTAATACTTATAACAGTGAATATCATGTTTGACTTTTTGAGTCTGGGTTACCTCACTCAGGATGATCTTTTCTAGTTCTATCCATTTGCCTGCAGATTTTCTGATGTCATTGTTCTGAGTGGCCAGCTGGTCCAGCTTGAGATCCATGCCACATACTGTGGAATATTCCATTGTGTAAATGTTCCGCATTTTCTTTACCATCCTTCAGTCGAAGGGCATTGAGATTATTCCCAGTTTCTGGGTATTATGAATAAAGCTGCTATGAGCACAGTTGAACAAGTATCTTATGGTAAGATTGAGCACCCTTTGAGTATATACCCAAGATTGGTATAGCTGGATCTTGAGGTAGATCGATTCCCAATTTTCTGAGAAATCACCATATTGATTTCCAAATGGCTGGACAAGTTTGCACTCCCACCAGCACAGAAAGCACTCTTAACCACTGAACTATCTCTCCAATACTTTCTAGAGAAATTTAAGTAGGGCATGTAATCCCCAGACCCTGGAAGAAATTACTTTGTGGTGTTAAATGCTGGTTCAAAGGAGAAAGCAGCAAGTACCCATGATAAGAGGGGTAATAGCTGCATCCTCTCCTAGGTCTTACGGTACCATCAGCCATATTATCAAACTCTAGACCTTATTACAAGTCCCCCAAGACTAGGGATATAGCTCAGTTGGTGGAATCCTTGCTTAGCATGCACAGAAGGCCCACATAAATCAGACTTAGTGGAGCGCACTTATGATGCCAGAACCCAGGATGTAGAAGCAGAAAAACCACATGAACAAAAGTTCATGGCCATCTTCAGTTATATAGAAAGTCTGAGGCCTGAGGCCAGCCTGGGCTACATGAGATCCTGTTTAAAAAGAAAAGTCTCCCCAAATTGAATTCATCCCAGATAAGGTTTAAAGTATTTCTGGTTAGCAAGAGCAAGAATCTTGCTGGCTTTGATCAAGCAAAGTTTAGCACAGCAAGGGAAGGAATAAGGATGGGAAAAAATCAATAGCCTTGGGTTGTTCAATGCTTCCAGACTCCTCCTTGGAGAACTGGAGTGACAAAAGCCTGTGGACAAGGGTTGAGCCACCCCGTGTACATATGTGGTAAGGAGAGATGTTGGGAGTGAGGGACAAGGATAAGACTTCAGAGGCAGATCCGGGATCTTCCTCAAACACTGAGTTATGGAAAAGGCAGCTTCCGGGCTTTGTTTCAATTTGTGATGATTTTCCCCACAGAAATTCACTACTTCCTTTGTTTCAAACTCAAAGTCAAGATGCCATGAACATTGGATTGTATGTGTGCCATGAAGGGTTTCTTCCTCAGAGATGCACATCTGAATCCCACAGGTAAGACGGGAAGTCCCCAAAGACAGGTATCATAAGCCACTTGACATTGGGCTTATTATACCATGTGACGCACACACAGCATGTGTACATGGTACAGGATGTGTGATGCTTAAGCTTGATGGGATCTGCAGTTAACCAGACACAACGTTGGGCATGCCAAAGGGAAGACCCTCCCTCAGAGTGGGCAGCGTCTCCCAATGGGTGGCTCGGACATGGAAGGGTGTCAGGGGAAAGCACTCCGCCTGTGTGCCTTCAAGTCGTGCTGAGTAGGTCTGTTCCCCATGCTCTTGCTTTCCCCTGCAGACATCAGACTCCAGCTTCTTTGGCCTTCCCACATGGACTGAGTACCAGAGACTACCCAGGAATCTTCCAAACCGTCAACACCAGATTGAGAGAGCTGAGGCATCCAGTTCCTCCAGTGGAACAGCTACAGAGTTCCCAGCCTCTCCAGCAAACAGATGGCCACTGTCGAACTATCCAATCCTGTGGGTGCTGTTTCTCTAGAGAACCAGCCTAATAAGATACAGCATATACAGAATAATGCAAAATGGTATGCACAGTGCAGTACGCACATGTAGCATGAATACATAAATTAAAAACCTTACTCTCTTATTGCCCATACCTGTGAGGAAGACACAGAAGCATCCTGTGTCCAAACCCTCATCCTGCTTCCAGCTTTTCCTTCACTCAGATCCAGGCCTTCTTGTTAGAAAACCGACTGGCTGCTCATAGTGCAAGGCTGGGTTTCCTGCTATTTATTCGGTTCTCAATCACAGAAGCACAGACCCAGGTCCAGGGATGGCACTATAAACTCCCTTTAATACAAAGATAAAACATGGTATTTCCATAAGGCCACAAAGAAAGGCCCCGCATCTGACTTAGCTATTCCCACAAGCTCTCTGCAGAAGTCAGAGGTAAGAAAAGCTGTATTTCCCAGTGTGGACACGGCGAACACCTTTATTACTGAAAGAGGATGTTTTTATTTGCACTGCATCATGCCCATAAATTCCATCCACTCAGCAAGTCAAATTATTGCTGGCCTCCAAAATACATTAAGTTTGGGTTTAAATCAGTCACTTTTGAAGATATACTGCAGCCCACTTCCTGGCCATATTTGTAATATATTCACGGCACAAATGTTCTTTAAAATCATGGTTTGTGGAGTTGTCTTCCTTCAGTCAGCCATGGGAAGATATAAGGAAGATAAGCTCTCATTTGCAGTTTCTTTGTGTGTGATTGTTCATGATCCCTACCGGCAAGGCTAATGGCTGACAGATGCTTTCGGGCTGTGAAGAGAAAGAGCCCTCTGATTCCAAGTCAAATTAGGATTAGTGAGATCACAGTAAACAGCAATGAGAGAGAAAAAAATAGGACCCTGAGCAGTTTATGTTAGAATTTGGTGGCAGCAGACAGGCTTTCCCAGATAATGGCAGGAAGCAAGAAACCAAGGAGTTATTTTGGATGCTTAATGGTATATGGCAGGATTAAGATATGTTTAATGAAGACACTCAGAATTTCTCTCCTCACTTTCTCTTCCTATTTTACGAAGTTGCACATTTGCATTCTTCATCAATTGTCATTCAGGAGATTTGGGGAATGTGTGACAGCCAGGTTGATTATCATTTAGGAGGCTGAGAAAGAGAGATGTTGGGAAATGAAAGCAGATTTCCATCACTCCCTTGGGTGAGAAGTCTGCCTTTCTCTGAACTGCCCTTCATCAAGCTGCTCTGTCAGATGAGAAGGAACGTGTGGTGTGTTGAGGATGGACAGAGCCGTCACCAAGAAAGCTACACAGCATTCTACACATCCAAAGCACTACCTTTGAAATAATATATAGACCATTTACATCTTCCCAGAAGTCAAGTCCATGATTTTCCTTTGCAAGGCTACATAAGAGGCACTTTCCCATCTGTGCATATAAGCATACCATAATAAATCTCGGCCAATATTAAGGTATGAATTTCACATAACTCAGGGCCAGTTGATACCCAGAATATTTTATGTTCCATGATAATCATAGCATTTCTACATAGATTTAAAGACTGATATATTTGATCTCAAGACATAACAATGTAAATAACAATTACCATTTTGAGCACTCACGTGCTGAGGACCTTAATGAACACACAATGATTAGGATTTCCTTTATCCTTTTATCAACCTTATGATAAACACTACCTCCTTTTGAAAAGCTGCCGAGAAAACCAAGGATCTCAGGGGGGTTGTTTTTAATTATGTGTATGTGTCCATGTGTGGGTAATGTGTAAATGAGTGTTGGTGCAGACAGAGGCCAGAAGCACTGGATCCTTGAAACTGGAGTTACAGGCTGTTATGATCTGCCTGATGCGGGTGTTGGGAACAGAATCCAGGGCCTATGCAAGAAGCCATAGGTGCTTTCAACTGCTGAGCCATCTGTCCAGCCCAGCTGTTGACCCGTCGTTACTCACTTCTATCCCCACAGTTACTGAGGACTGAGAAACATTGCTGTTGAGGCAGAGTCTATCAACTTGTAAAAGCTAACTGATAAGTTTGAGGAAGACTGCAAGTTTTTTGTTGCTATATTGATAGCTTAAAACTGACCATGATTGGAGAATTTACACCATGGAAATTACCAAGTGCTATAAACTGGAACTATCTATCTATCTATCCATCAATCATCTATCTATCATCTATCTATCATCTGTCTGTCTGTCTATCTATCATCTCTCTCATCTATCTATCATCTATCATCTATCTATCTATCTATCTATCTATCTATCTATCTATCTATCTATCTATCTATCTATCACCCATTGAGAGAGAGGTTTTTAAACGTTTACCAGTGTGCCACTATGAGGCTAGAGCACTTGTTGCTCTTCCAGAGGACTGCGGTTCAGCTCCCAGCACCTACACAGTAGCTCACAAACATCTATAACTCCAGTTCCAAAGGACCTGATGCCCTCTTCTGGCCTCCATGGGCAGTGCACATGGTGCATAGACAAGCAAAACAGCCATCCATATAAAATTGAAATGAAAACTACCATATGCTGCTTCAAAGGACAACTGTTTCTAAGTATCACAGAATTATCCAGTCCTTTCTTCCCCTCTATACTATTTCCAATACATACCCTGTGACAAGTTTGCAATAAGACAGACAGAATCTCCTGTCATGTGATGGCACACGGGGTGTGGACTTTCCCAGTACTGTCTGGGCCTCTGAACACTCTTTGACTTGATTCTGCCCTTTCTCACACTTTCCTGAATGCCCAGGGAGCAGGGCAAATTGAACCATTTAATAGTCATTTTGATGAAAAAGTCTGCAAGCCAAGTTCTGTTCATGTATCTCAAAATTAATAACCTTAGCCTAAGGTAGCAATTAGCCCTTTCTTAACTCTTTTACTTTGTATCAGGTGAATATAAAGTAAATTCAAAGGGAAGTTATATTCTGAAAGCAGAGGGCATTTCTTTATAACCACACCCACATCGCCACTGGGGAGTGTCATGTTCAGTATCTAGTTGCCCTTTTTACATGGACTCTAGGGCAGAGGCACACACGTGTATTGGACGTCTCAAGACAACTTGCAGGAGTCGGCTCTTCTCCTTCAGCTATGTAGGTTCCAGGGACTGAACTCAAGTTGTCAGGCTTGGCAGCAAGTGCCTTTACCCACTGAGCCATCTCGCCGGTCCAATATATTTTACTATTATACAATTAACATTTATTGAGTGTTAATAGTGAGCTTATCTATAACACAGAGACCATTACTGTACCTGGATTCCTGGCAGATTGTAGGCACAGCGTGTTTTTGATATCTTGGATGCCACCAAGCTCCCTATAATTTCCCAATGAAGTCAGTTGCTACTAATTTCCTGAACATCTGTTCATCAATTTCATTAAATGGCTAATGAATCCAGACATATAAGGTTCATAAAGATATTTATATCTGACATTAACAAAATGGCACTCCTGCCTTGTTACTCTACGTGACACCCTTAAGACGATCAGGTTTGTGTCACTGCCTGGAACCTGAGAAAGATCACTACCTTCATTTTCCTTCCTCAGGACCAGAGACTCCAAGCGGCCAGTGAATAAAGGACAGGGCATGGTAGATTGAAGCCAGGGTTCAGTCTAAAGTGGAAGATTTTCATAGCCCATAAAAAAATTTACATTAGAGTCTGAGGCAACATCAAGTACAGATTTTTGTGCAGATGTAGTTGCCGGCTCCTTGATGTAAACATCAAACGTGATGGCTGAATTTTATGATGAGAGTGTGTTTCATTTTGCAAGAAACAGCCTACCTGTCCTCCAAAGTAGTTGCATCACTTTGTTTCCCATGGCAATGAATGATTTTTTCATGAGCCAATGTTTAAGACACTGAAAACACTCCAGATGATCCCACAATGGTAGAGACATGTCATTATAAATCTGTCTAACTGGAACTGGAGGATCAAATAGGAAGATGGAGGGAAGAGGGGGGTAAGGGAGGGGTGGGGAGGAACAGCTAAAACTAAATGCTGTTTGAGGTGACATATAGAAATCTAATACAGCAGAAGCTTCCTAAAATATATACTTATATGAAGATCTAAATAGAATTTCTAAATAATGTGAGAGACAGAGCCCCAACTGGACATCTCTTGTCACCAAATGAGCCCTCCAGTTCTGGGAATGTGTTACATCTAACAAGTTTTTTGCCAAAGGGACCCTAAGGGAACCCCCAAACAACCTAGACTATTGCCAATGCTATTGGTTGTTCTCAGTAAACTGATGGTAAGGCCCTATTGCTAAAGACAACACCTACACAACTCACTGAACGTGGGACCTTCCAACTGGTGCCTACCTAGAGTCTTTACCCCTACTGACTAGTGTTCATGCTACTGGAAGGTGCTCCGCATGCCACCACAAGGGAAAAGTAAATACCAACAGAGCTACAAACTGAACTCTTCCATCTGCAGTGGTGACCTGCCTGCAAGATGTGCTAATGCAATAATGGCACAATGCTGGTAGAAGGAGCCAGCCAGTATCTGATTAGATTTAAAGCCCACTCTATGAGATGGAACCCATCCCTGACACTGCTCATGTAGCCAAGAATCTGAGACTAGATAGTCCAGGGACCTAAGGGAAAACCAAATACTACTGTTCTATTAAAGAAATGTAACAATGAAATGATTCCTAACAACATTCTGCTATATCCATAAATCGGTCTCATTCAGCCATCATCAAAAAAGCTTCCTCCTGCAGTAGATGGGAACTAATACAGAGACCCACAGCCAGACAATGTGCAGAGAGTGAGCAACCTCAGAACACTTGTCCTAAATGGGATGTCTCATCAGTTCCCTCCCCTCGAGACTCAGGGAACTGTAGTTAGAGTTTTCCTGGTCCTGCCTAGCCCATGGTCAGGACAAATCTCTCTTACCCACTAGTCCCGCAGCCGCTCAGACCCAACCAAGTAAACACACAGGCACTTATATTAATTAAAACTGTTTGGCCTAATGGCTCAGGCTTCTTGCTCTCTAGATCTTACATCTGAAATTAATCCATTTCTATTCATCTATAAGCTGTCAAGTGGCTCATGGCTTACCCATACTTTACATCTTCTCATGGCTGCAGCAGCTGGCAGTGTCTCCTTGCCTCAGCCTCCTACTTCCCAAAATTCTCCTCTCTCTTTGTCCTGCCTATACTTCCTGCCTGGCTACTGGCCAATAAGCATTTTATTTATTAACCAATCAGAGCAACACATTCAACATACAGAACATCCCACAGCAGGGAACTCTGCTGAAGAGGGCATGGAGGACACTGAAAACTGATGCACATATAAACTCACGGAGACTGTGGCAGATGCACAGGACTGCATACGTCTTGGCCTTGAGGGTCCAAGGGCTGAGAGGGGAAGTGAACACAACCCATATCTCTAACCCAGAACCTATCTCCAATTGGTAACTGCTCACAAATAAAAAATTAGTTTTCTCCAACAGAGGCTCACAGGGCTTATCAACTACTCTTAGGCCAGGAGCCAAGTCCAGCAATAGATGGCCAGCATGAAATGAACTTAAGGGCATTTTTGATGTTCCTTTTCTCATAATGCTTGGTCAGGACTCTCTTTCCCCCTTTCAGGTCCTTTGTGTGTATATCATGGTTTCCAGTTTTGTGTCTTTACAGGATTTCTGTATGTGTGAATGTATGTCTCTCTGTGTCTATATGTGCTCCTTGAGCTTTTTCTCTGGTTCTTTTTCTTCTGTTTATTTTTATTTAATTTTATTGTGTTTATTATTATTATTACTATTGTTGTTGTTATTTTAGATGACTGTATCTTAATGACAAAGAGAAAGAAAGGGGATGAACTTGGGTGGGTGGGGAAGTGGGAAGGATCTGGGAGGAGTTGGGGGAGGGAAAATCATAATTAAAATATATTGTATTTAAAAATCTACTTTCAATTTAAAAAACTAAAATAAAACTTTAGTAAATTGAAAAAGTTAAAACAAATCTGTCCAAGCTCATAGCATGTTTAACACCAGGAGCCAATCTGAGCATAAACTGTGGATGCTGACTAAGGGTAGTATGTCCATGCAGGCTCAGTATAACAGATGTTCCACTCTGGAGGAAGACATTGATGATAGAGGAGGTTGTGTGTGGGAATAGGGGACATGTGGGGCAATGCTGTACTTTCTTATCAATTTTGCTGTGGACCTAAACTGCTGTTAAAAAAAAATCAATAAAGTAAATCCTTTTAAAAACACATATTCTATGAATAAAAACAATGATCTTCAGCAAATATAAACTGGAGGTTCACCAAGAGTCAAGTATTGGGTCTAGACCAAGTCCACGCTTACAACAAATTAATAATAATGATGTTCTGTTCCTAGATGTTCTAAGAGACATTCTAGAGAAAACTGGAAAGACACGATTGACATGAACTATGAGTTCAGAGTCAAGCACCTAAGTCTGATACTGTCAAGAACCCTCTGGCAGGTTCACTGACTGCACTGTTCCCTCGGGCATAGAAAGTACGTGGTGGGGACTGGACTTCCTGCCTCTCCCAACTCTAAAACTCTCAAGGCTTTTTCTGCCCAGGAGCAAAGCATGAGCCTGGTAATAGACACTCATCTACACTGCTTTAATCTGAAGCTTAGAATCAATCCTTCGTGGTCTATTAGCACCATTTAAGGAAAGAACTTCTGAATAAATACCTAGTCAAAGAATCGTCCAACTTCATGTCCTCCCCTCTCCCCACTGGAAATCAAAACAGAGTAAGTTTTGTTCAGGAAAACTGGTATCTCAAACTGGTATCTCCAGAGCTCTGAAACACCATTCCTGGAGTTATCTGAGGAATGGCATTTAGCCACAAGCATTTGGATTTGCAGAAATGAAACACCATGTGGCCTAATGAAGGACATTTAGTAGAAAGGCAGGGCCTAATAAAGGGTTGTATTTATTTCCTGGCCATCCAAAAGAACTCGGGGAGGGGGGAGGATCATGCATAACTTTTCCTAGAGAGACATAACAAGCATCTTGTCACCGTATGTAGGGCACAAACTACAGGTCAGAGAAACCTTTCTACCTCAGTCGAGTTGAGCGAACCAGTATGTGCATGGAGGTTACTTATAGAAGCATGGAGGAAAGTGTCGTGGGAGCTCACGTGACTCAAAGACAGCTGTGTCACTACAATGGCCCACTCCGGCTTGGGTGATGATTCCAAAAGGCTCCATGAGTGCAATTCCCAGCACGACTTGCAGGCAGCTCCACCGGGTCTCCTCTCCCCAGCAACTGCGCATCGCTCGTACACAGCCTCAGAGAGGGCCCAAGAGTCTTGTAAGCTCCTGTAGCAGCTGAGCTCTGTAGGTTCCCTTGGTTTCTTGAGTCTTGGGAGCCTTCTTCCTCCTCGAGATTTCTCAGTTTGAAAGACATAGCTACAAACACAAAGCAGTCTCCATCATCCGAAGTGTGAACGTTTTAATCTACTGCTTACCCTGTTGACACACTTTCAAGATGCATTCTCCAGCTACCATTTCGCCCAAACTATGAACTCAGAATGAAAAGGCTTTTGGGGAAGGAACAGCAGTGATTTAGAAAGACCCCTGGGGGAGGGAACACTGTCTGTGTCTGGCTTACGCTGCTCTACCTGGAATTCCCCCATTCCCTTCTCCTACCTTTCCTGGGGAAGCTCAGATCCCATCTACACCTCTCAGTCCTCAGAACAGCCTCATCCTCAAGCCATTCACTGCTCGGCATCCTCCTCCGAACTCTCCGAGTATTTAGATTCCCTCCACCTCCACCCACCCCCTCAATGTAAGTCATTTTCTAATCTAGAATTGCTCTGCAATGCTTTTCTGATCTCAAACTATTACTCAGACACATCATCATCACTTTTATCTGTTACATGCCCAGAATTTCTCGTCCTCATTTGATTATAAACATCTCGAGAGCACTGCAGTGTCTTGTCTTGGCCTTGGAGTGTCCGGCAATGCCCTGCTGAGTTGCCCATAGTGGATTCTGCTCTTTGGCTTCTTCATCCATACACTATAATATCCATATCATTTACTTTATAGGCCTATTTTGAGGTAAAAGTAGGGTTGTGAGGGGTAAATTATGTCTGGTTCAATAAACATTACATAGCATATTTTATTAATATTAATAACATTATGTTAGGGCAAAAATGAGAAAATCTGGAGTCTGGTCTCATCTCTCCTGATTAGTAACCCTGTGACTCTAAGAAAGACAGTACGGGACTGAGAGCATAGCCTGGTGCTGAAATGCTTACCCAGTGTGATATGTACAGAGCTCTGGGTTAGTCTCAAGCAAGAAAGAAAAGAAAAGAAAAACAACGGTTAGGTTTTCTTAGCCTCAAATCCTTCAACCAGAAAAGCAAATTTCACTGCCAACTTCTTGTCCCTATAAAGATCATAAACAATACTATTAAATACTGCAGGAATATACCATTCTCTGACACTCAGAAAATACAGTTTGATTTGAGAATTATGTTTGTCCTTGTCAAGAACAACTTACTTCTCTGGGTGTCTGGAAAGGCACCAGCCATACATCCTATGGACTTGGGGGGTGGACATGGGGCTCTCTGAGTCCTCAGGATCTGACTGTTTTATTTTTAGGAGATTCACAGCTCTCTAGCTGCCTGGGATTAGTGATCCAGGTATCTCTGCTTAGGAGGCCATTTCTACAGCCGTAGAGCAATCAAATCGACAGGTAAATGTCTCTCAGCCTCCCCACTGTTTTGATTAATATAGCCAACCATGCTAACATTGGTGGTACCTGTAAGCAGAAAGAAAACACAATCAATGGGAAAGCACCAGGCTCCTCCCAGATCTCCCAGGATGACTCTCTCAGGAGTGTGCGCTCCTTTCTTCAGCCTGGGCACACAGGAGGCTCAACACAAGCCCAGGAGGGTTCCCTGACCGTGGCTGTCATGTGCAGGGAAGATCAATGCGTCACCAAATAAACTGCAGGACTCGGTGTTCTGAGTTCTCATGGTTGACTTACTCTCCTCCCTGCGATAGAGACCCGTCCTTCCCTTTCATCCCCTTCCAGTCTCGTGTAGTTTGAACATAGGTATGTGGAGGTCTTGGGTCAGAGGCTAACAAGGCACATCAGGAACACAACTAACACTTAGTCATTTGTGAAGTAATTATTTAATGTGTCCATAAGCAAGGGGGGAATATAAAAATGAATGACCTGATCTAGCTGTTGGTATTATTTGTATAGGAGCCATGACGATTGGATGCTGGCTGCTGGTTAAGCATACTGCAGAATGTTTGCATTGGTGTTACTTTTGAAAAAACTACAAAAAAGAATAAGCATCATTTGGGAAGTAATGTGGTTAAGATTCTGAGAATTTAGTGTTCTTGTCTTTGAAGACCGTGAAAGGCAAAAGATCATCCGGAAAAATGACTTGACATTTTGATACGCTCCCACTCATTGCTCTGGTGAAAAACAGGAAATATACAAGTACATTTTTTACCTGGCATAACAAAACAACCCAATAAAAGGTGAAGTACACAGTCTTTATGATATTCTTGGAATGACTCTGCTTTTATAGAGAATATTCATGCTCGCAACAGCTGTAAAAAATATGGAAATGTAAAAGAAGAGAGATTAAATATGGGATTTATCTACAGGCCCCAGAACATTAAACCCTTAACACCCTCAAAATATGACTATCACTCTAAGCCTCAACATCAGAACCATGGAGGGAATTTTAATGGCGATCTGAACCTTTACTTCTAAGATTTGAATCTTGTTGTCTTGGGCCTTTTTACATATTTTCTTGATTTGCTCAGTTATATCCGTTTGTCAGTTTATAACCCATCAGACAAAAACATTTGAAATCTGTGTTGCTAGGTAATCCATCCTGACTTTACATGCGAATGGAAACTGTTCCTTGACCCGCTTGCCTCCCCCTCCTGCAAAGAGCCGTGGTTGAGTAGCAGCAGCCGAGCGTGTCCGTGGGACGGCAGGATGCCAAGTTTTAAATGCTTTGCCCATGAACGTGTTGGGGCCTGGGTCGATCTCGAATCTGCAAGCTGTTAGGCAGTGATACAGACCTTCCTCCATCTGTTGCCTATGACCACCTTCTAAATGAGGCGCCCGCTGGCAGGCTGTGCATCTGTAAAAGGTGGGAGGAAAAGGGAAGACCACTCCAGGAGGGACCGTTTCCCCAAGGACTGAGGTCAGGACCATGGTGGCCAGAGAGATTCTGAGGAGCGAAACTGCAGCTGTCGGTGGGCAGAAAAGTGAACAGGGCCTGCATCTAGTCCACGGGAGAGAATGGACGCAAGATAGAGCTCAACCTCGGGTCCAGGCCCAAGAAGAAGAAGCCCTGGGGTGTGGGGGTGCAAGGGGGAGAGGAGAGGACAACAGCCAGAGGCAGAGCACCATTCAAAGCCTACCTTCTCCCTGAATCCCACCGGGCGTCTTTGGAGTGGCAGCTACATCTCACACACATACCACACGAGTCAGCTGATAATGGCAACTGGGGAATTTTTTCAATGACAGCTCCCTGTGGAGGTCCAGTTTAAATAGTTAAAGTGGCTTCTGGTTAATAGTCCTCATAGTTTTCTCCACCAAAATGTTCTCTCTCTCTCTCTCTCTCTCTCTCTCTCTCTCTCTCTCTCTCTCTCTCTCTCTCTCTCCCTCTCTCTCTCTCTCCCTCTCTCTCTCTCTCATTCTCTCTCTCTCTCTCCTCCCTCTCTCCTCTCTCTCTGGCAAACATTTCCATTGCTACCAAAAGCTAAAATTGAGAGTTGACCCTACCACTAACTGTAAGGCCAATGGACCTACATTTTTTAAAAAGGCAATTAGTGGCCCACCTGGGCAAGCCAACAGCTCTAGAGAAAGCCCACCTGTCTGGAGGAAGAAGGCTTGTTATTCCATCCTCACTGCCTGCCGCCTGGCTCCTTAAATCAGACAGCCATTCTTCCTCCATGTGGGTGCTGCTTCTAAGTCTGGGTGGTACTTTCCTTCCATATCCAACCCTTCAGCAGGGTGGTGTTGGTGTTCTTGTTGTTGTTGAGGTGGAGGTGGTGGTGGAGGTGGAGGTGGTGGTGTGATGGCACGGTGGTGTTAGTGTGTAGTGGTGTTGTAATGATAGTGCTGTGGTGTGGTGGTGGTGGTGGTGGTGTGGTGGTGGTGGTGGTAGTGGTGGTGGTGATGTGGGGGTGTAATGGTGTTGGTGTTGTGTTGTTGTTGTTCATAAAGTCATACTGTACAGCTACCAAGAAAAGACCTTGTCAGCCAGAAGGAATGGCAGGCAGGCTTCAGGTGCCTCTCGATCACCAGGAAGGCCTGCTCTGAAGAAAACACGTTGGCGGGAAGAGAACAGAAATCCCCTGGCATGCACATCCACTAGATCCTCCAGCTTGCAAGCCAGTGAAGCGAGGGCAGGAAAGGGCTGATACCACACCAGCACTTCGGAAAAGAAAGCAGATCCAACTCCAAAAATTAGACAAGAGCTCTGCGCATCAGTTTGCCTTTCAGATACAGCTCTGCGAAGGCAATCCAACCAGTATTCCATGGACAAACAGTTGAGCGTGCTGGAGAGGTCAGGTCTAGAGAGATGAGCCAAAAGAGAAAGAAGAGACTAAGGAGCAACAAATCCACTTTGGTAGATCAAACATAAGTGGATACACGTCTCCTGATTGAGAGGGCATCGAAACCACACAGTGTGCAAATGGAGCCATTCTGCTTCTGAAGAACTATGAATGGGCAGTAAAAAAAAGTTGCTCATTTTAATATCACATTAAATAATTGTTACAGAGTTTCCTGAGAACAGAAAACACATGTCAGAACTGTCCATAAAGGTGTTGTATAAAAAGTAATAGCCACAACACGTTCAAGTTAGCCAAACAGAAAGTGACGGGGGAGAGAGTAGAAGCGTATTAACTTCTAAAGTTTCTGGCCTGAGTCTTGACTTTGAAAATCCAGGGAGCACTAGGAAACATTACAATTGTGGGGAAACCAACAGTAAGTTCAAGGCAGCAAGATCATCTTTCAGGACCATCTCGGGGCACTAGAAGCAAGTAAAACACAGTCCACAGAGCAAATGAGAAAAGGACGAGGAGACGGCAAAGACCAGGAGAGAAGAGAGAACCCGAGTTATAAGAGATACTGAAGGTGGCTTACACCAGCCCGTTTAAGGACTGTTATTTTCAAATTACCTTCAAAAAATAGTGTTCATCTCTGTGTGTTGCTTAAAATCTAAGTAACTCAGAATGGTAAGAAGCATACACTATGTGTCTGCTAACAATGCAGGGCTTGGGCTTGCAGAGCTTCAAACAAGCCAAAAAGCAACAAGCAGGCCATGGATGTCATTCCATGCTGATAAAAGGTTTACTCCACAGGAAAGGAAAATAGCCATAAGCTTTTTGTGCGCCAAAGAACACCAGTGTTGAGAGGCAATGGCCATGAATTAGGTCATAAAAACATTTTAAGAGGTAGTTCCCTAAAGCAGAAATTATAAAGGGCACATATTTCCAACCACAATTCAGTCGAGCCCACCGTTATTATCACATGCTTCAACAAACTAATAAATAAGCAAAACAATGACTAGCTTGGCTCCAAATCTTCAGATATAAGTGTGGTCCTCGCTCCTCATAAAGGAAATTTCTCTTTGCAACAGATGGAGACCATTACAGAAAACCATAACCAATGAAAATTCAGAGTTGTGGATCGCAATCCCAGTGGGCACATCTACAAAACACTCCCACACCTGCGGCTCAGGGATCATTGCGGAAGAGGGGGTGGGAAGACTCCGAGAGCCAGAGGGTCAGGGAGTGTGCTGAGGGGTTGTTTCCAATGTCAGAGACCCATAAGTCTCACCAACATGGCTGCCTAAACATGAGCTGCACAGGGACAGCAACAGACATGCTAGAGTGGATGGGAGAAGCCCTCCAGGCCGCAACCCTCCACAGAGAACTGCCGGCAACTAGGGAAGGCTGAGAGAGGGAGAAGTAGTCATTCTCGGGGGAGAGGACACCAACTGCTTATCCAATACCAAGTGGCCGTCCCTGAAAACATGCATACAAGTAACATTGTACAGACTGAGCAGTTGTATTTAGGAATGTGTGTGTGTGTGTGTGTGTGTGTGTGTGTGTGTACATACATATACACTGTATGTATGTAATAAGAATTAATGGAAAAAAGCCATGGGTAATAGGAAGGTTTGGCGAAAGAAAAGACAAGAGGGAAATGAATGCAATTGAATCTCAAAAAATAAAAGGAACTTGAAAAACACCGCTCTAAATTAAGTTACAAAGGAAATTAAACCTTCAGTTATAGACTAAGTTTTAAATAAACAAAGAAATAACATAACTAACAGCACAAATAAAAATTATGGGAGGTGCCAATGTTCCAATCAGAAGCAAATTCACACCCTTCATGAATTTTTAAGAATAATATTAAAATAAGCAAGTGTGTACTCTGACAGATTGATAAATTTCATCAGAGATAATGTAAATAAGTTGAAAATAAAATGATGGCGTTCATCTCTAGCACTGTGAAAAAAATTAAGGAAAAAGGAAGGGGGCATAAAAGTGAATTTACGGGTAAAGACAGAAAGAAAGGAGAAAGAATCCTGGCACGCTACCCATGGAGTATCAACTAGTGCAGCCACTGTGGAAAACAATACAGAGGAGCCTCAGAAATTTCAAAACAGGACTGTGTGATCTAAAAACGTCCCTTCTGTGTGCATATCCAAAGGAATCAGTGTGTAAGAGACATTGCCCTGCTCTGTCGACAACACCCAAGATATGGACTGCTGTGGATATCATTCTATATAAATAAAACACTGATGGCCAGTGACCAAGCAGGAAGTAGGTTGCCAGGCAGGAAGTAGGTGGGACAAGGAGAGAGGAGAATTCTGGGAAGCAGAAGGCTGGGGGGAGACACTGCAGCCACCGCCAGGACAAGCAGCATGTGAAGACGCTGGTAAGCCACCAGCCACGTGGCAAGGTATAGATTTATAGAAATGGGTTACTTTAAGATAAAAGAACAGTTAGCAAGAAGCCTGCCACGGCCATACAGTTTATAAGTGATATAAGCGTCTGAGTGATTATTTTATAAGTGGATTGTGGGACTGCTGGGCTTGGGGAACCTGGAGAGAAGCCCTCCAGCAACAATGGACACTCTCAAGGGTCCATCAGCAGATGGATGGATAAAGATATGTGGTTTATACCCACATTTGAGTGTGCTTTGGCCCCTCAACTGCAGGAGGGTTTGCCATTCTCAGCAATATAGATGAACCAAAGGACACTAAAGCAGAAACACACACAGAAAAGACAGATACTACAGGGTCTCATTTGTGATACATGGATCTAAAAACCGTCACTCTCAGGAGCAGAGAATAGAATTGTGGCTACTAGGCACTGGAAAAGGGGGGAACTAAGACAATTTTGGTCAAAAGACAAAAAGAATAGTCAAGAAATCTATGATACAACATGGTAGTTACATTGAAAAGAGAGGTGCTGTGTTGAAAATACCTAAGAGTAAATTTGAAGTGTTTTTCATCACAAAAAAGATTAGTATTTGAAGTAATGTACATGTTAATTAGCTAAACTTAAGTCATTCTGCAATGTATTCATGGTTTGTTTGTTTGTTTTTTATGTCATAATATCCTTTTATTTTTAGTCAATATATGTTAATTGTGCCCAATAGGGGCTGGAGAGATGGCTCCATGGTTAAGAACATATGATGCTCTTGCAGAGGACCCAAGTTTGGGTCCCAGCACCCATATCAGCTGGCTTACAGTCACCTGTAACTGCAGCTCCAAGGAATCTGATGGCCTTTTCTGGACTCTGTACACACCTACATCCATGGTTTGGTTCCCAGCACCGTATGGCGGCTCACAAGCATCAGTAACTCCAGTTCCAGAGGATCTGAGCCTTCTTCTGGCCTCCTTAGGCACCAGGCACAAACATGGTACACAGACACATGTGCAGCAAAACCATATAAATCAAAATTAAATTAAAATTTGACAGCATTTTAAATAAAAATATTCAACCTATGACATGCTAATTTAACAGCATATTTTATGACAAACATATTTTCTAAATTAAAAAATAGGATTAGCATTGCCTTACAGTGTTTTAAATTCAAGTCTACCATCACTAAAGGCAGCTAGATACTTGTATTTCTTCTATTATTAATATAGTGCAGAATCACAAGACACAGAGCCCCTAAGAAACCTTGTTGTCTCCTGTGAACAAATGAGGTTGAAAAGCCCAATTTTCTTATGAATACAGTTCCGTTTTACAGACGCTGCTAAAGTATCCCACCGTACACACATCAAGATCTGCTAGCTCACCAGTCAGCATCTTGCTCACACCATTTGTAACATCTCTAATTCAAAACCAAACCAAAGAACAACAAACGGCCCAAAAATTACTGATATGGTTTGTTTATGAAAGCTCAAATCACCAATCACACTGGTCTACATTTAAAAAAAAAAATAGCAAGTGAATGAGTATATACTTTTGAATTTTAAAAGGCTGTGAAAATGCACGTGTTTTTAAAATGAATTCCGTATCAGGTATTTGACAATTTCTCATGGCTTTGTGCCACACAGACCCACTCATTACTCTACAGGAATCTAAAGCCACAGGTTCTCTGGCTGGCTATTTGTGGGACCGGAACTGGTCGGATATCTGGGGTGAGATGGCCTTGGCTGGTCCATGTCTGACAGCTGGCTGCCTGAGGTTCCAGGGTGTCAAGGACAGGAAGTTGGCCTGGTTTGCTTTGTTTCTCTCCTGAGTAGGAGAGAAATGTGTCTTAAGCATCCTTAATCGGCTGTGCTTTAGTCTCATTGGCAGAAGAGAGTCACATACTAACCCCCAAGCGACTTACTGGCAAAGAGGAACAGGGTCTTCATGGTGGCTGGGGCAATCCCAGTCTTCTCAGACTCTTAGGTCAGTCCAGTTCTGTTCTTGGGGCCTGGAGAGGAGGCAGTCCTTCACTGGCAAGTCCTTGAACCAAACCAGGAAGGTTCTAACTTAGACAAAGAGGAACTTCAGTTCAGCAGAGGACAACAGTATGTGCCTCACCTGATTTAAAACAGCTTTTCCAGTTAACCATTCAACTACAAGCCTAAGCATATGGCTAGGATGTTCCTTAGAAGGTACATCCATACTCAGTTATTAAGATAGTTCAAGAAGCAGAATCCTGTGTCTTTACTATAGCCCAGCATGCTAGTGCATGCCTGCAGTTCTAGAACTCGGGAGGTTAGAGGCAGAAGAATCGAGTTTAGGCTCAACGTCAGCTACATACTGAGTTCAAGTCTAGAAATAACATGAGAAAACAGTTGTAATAACACTTGTTGAAAAAATTCTCACACAGGACCCAATATGTACAGCTCAAAAAAGAAAATATGTGTTAAATGGACATTTTCAGAATTAAAATCTTTTATCCTTTAAAAAATTGTGAAAATATGTTCACAAAACCCCAAAAGCTATTCACTACACACTTGACATTACCAAATATTTGTAAGGAAGTGATTGCTCCTTTAAGATTAGGGTAAATTCTTTAATGAAGTTAAACCCATCCTAGTCATATGACCTAGTCATCTATCTCAGTAATACTGACCCAAGGGAAATTAAAATGTATGTCCACACAAACTTGAATATGAATGTTCCTAACCATGTTATTCTTAAGAGACAAAAAACCTAAAAGCAACCCAAGTGTCCGTTAGCCAGTGTGTGGGTAAACAAACTGATGTTGTCATGCCATGGAATCCAGCCCATCATTAAAGAGAACTAAACATTAATACACTCGGCAACATGAATCTCAAAAGCAGGCTGAGTGAAGAAAGCTTAACGCAGAAGCCGGGTGCTATGACCATTACTATGACATTCTAAAAAAGACAAAACCACAAAAAGAAGATGGCTGTAGCCTGGAACAGTGAGTTCCGGAGCAAGGGAGAGACAGTGATGAGAATATTCTATCTTAGTAACATTCACACAACTGTGTAAAATTATCACAATTCAACATGTTCATTTGGAATTTTATCTTATGTAGAGTATATATAAAACAGTGGAAAAATGATGTTAAAAAAAGATTTTGAGATCTCTTAAAAAAAAAAAAAAAGTCCTGAGATAAGAACAGACATATGTTCTCAATGCAAAATAGCCCTCTGGGAAGGGAATGCTGGGTGTCCCTTAGTGGGAGAGGGTTTATGCTTATGTTCACGAGGCCCTGGGTTTGATCTCCAGAAAACCAATAAACAAACAAATAAACAAAGCCAGAATATGTAAGATTGCCATGTTGCCTTCTTGATGCTAATCACTTGTCTTTTGTAATTTTTCCCTAATTTCATATAAACCATTGTACTTACAGTAAGATTGGTTGTCTTTACTATACACAGAACTACAGAATGCTGAATAGGTTCTCAGAAAAACTCTGACCAGAGCCCAGAAGGCGTTCACAGATAAGTGTCTTGAGAACCCCATACCCATGTATTGAATATATACAGTCTTCTCCCCAAGTCTCTCTCTCTCCTCCCAGTAATGTTCATGCTTAAATCTATGTTAAAATTGTTTCTTAATAAATTCCAATTATGCTTTGAAAAAAATAATGAAATAGGAAACGGAGTTTAGTTTGGGCTGTTCTTGACATTTGTTTCTTCCTTCTCTCTGAGTGCTCAGCTATTTCTCATGCTGTCCTCTCTCCAGAATTGTGTGCGCGACCCATCAGTCAACACCCGGTGCCAGATCATTAGCCATTATTAGCATCCTCACCTGCGCTGGGATGCGAACGCTATCACTACTTACAAGAGATCCCTTGAAAACAGAACTGTAAGAGATTGCGGCTCCATGTTGTTTCAAACCTGTATTCATTACATCTCTTGACTGCACGTCATAGAAAAGAAGCCAAACAGATGTATAAAAATAGCTGTTTAACAGGGGGGAAAATACTGTAAAATTGTTTATGGCAGGACAGTGGGTTCTTATAGGCAAAGTAAATTACAAATAGATTTCTCAATTACTTTTTAAAGCCTGGTATTTGATTCTTATATAACAGTCAAAAATCAATTTTGCATGGAATTTATGTGAATGCCTCATTATTAATAAAACAGCGGTTGGCGGTGGCGGCTTCCTCCACATAACAGCAGCCCGCAGTGGGGAAGCATTCACATGCCAGGCTATATAGCCCCTTATCCTTCCATCCTCCTGTTCAGCATCATAAAAAGGGGAAAGGGAAGGGATGAATTCTGAGCAAACTTTCAGCAGAAACATTTCATTTCATGGTACCCACAACAAGCGTGCCTGGAGGGGTACCCTGCCAGTGTTTAGCCGGGAGTGTCAAAAAAGTCCACTGCCCACTCCCAGCTCTTATTGAACCCTGAAGGACTTTTCAAAACTGTTTCAAACAAAGAACTGTAGTGTTTGATAAGCAGTTGAGTTCCATCTCCGGCTCGATGCCCCTCGAGTTTACTGTCCAGGGTGCTCAGAGAGCCAGTGCGTGTCCTGCTATTCACCTACCTGCAAGCCCTTTATTTCCACGCCTCAGGTTCAGTTCCACTAAACGCCCTCCAACCGTAAAGTCCCGCCGCTCACTTTGTGCTGGATTCTTCAAACTCGGAGCGCTCGGCCCTTCCCAACGCAGAGTCCGGTGGTGGTGGTGGTGGTGGTGGTGTGAAGACACCAGCTCTTGTTCTCCGCCTGGGTGACTTCTGTGACGGCACTCCCTCAGGCCATGTCTGCTCACCGTAAAAGAAGAGGCAGGCTGGCAAGGTGGCTTAGCAGGCCCTTTTGCCAGGCCTGATGGTCTGAGTTTCATCCCCAGGACCCACGTGATAGAAGAAGAGAAATAACTCCCACAAGTTGTCTTGTGACCTCCATACACATGCCATAGCATTAACTAACTAATTTAACAGTTTAAAACATTAAAAATAAAACAAGAGGGTTTTCAGAGTTATCTGAGTCCTTGTTTTCTTTTCGGCTAAGACTCAGAACAGAGAAAATAAACTGGTTCATCAGCATTATATAAGAAGAGCAAAAATAAGTAAATAAATACATAAAATTGTATTCTTGGTCACTGACTTATGGGAGGCTCCGCTTTAAAAGTTGAATGCAATTAACAGTAGCTATGTGCTGTCTTCCTACAGGCTCCATACCTTTAAAATGTTAGCAAGGCATAGGGCAGATGAATGTTTCCGAGAGTGGTCTCCACCTAGGTTGAGCTTGCATCCAACATCTAGTCAAACCTGGCAACTGAAGGCTCATTGTGGACAGTATTCCTTCCTTGGGGCCCTAAACTCCTGCATCAGCAGCTGACTTAGATGTGGTGTTGACACAGTCATTAAATCAACCCCTGAATATTGTAGGTGGGGGGAGGATCCAGCTTAGAAATTCCATTTCAAGCACACATGACCCCTCACAGGTCCCCCTTGAGACTTGGGGGGAGGGGTGTGCATCATGGATATGAAGTTCCTATCTAGACATCTGTCTTTAAGGCTTCAGTTTGATAGGCAGTTGAAAAGCAAAGTCCTTCAATGTTATCAACTTACTATGGGGCTCAAAAAAAATGACTCTCCTTTATTCTGCACTTAATTGTGTACATGACAGATCAGATGAAACCTGTCCTCATTGACAGCCACACAACTAAAGAGAGTATTCACTTAGAAGTAAAAATGAACGTCTACTTTTTTCTCTAAGCCCAAATCCCTTTTGGTGTGAAAATCAGCTCAGCAATACTGTTAACAGTATTGATTTTGTAAATGCTCCCAGCCCTCATCCCTTCCTATGATACTCTGTGATGGTCTACTTATACTATCAACTTGGCTGGGTTTTAGAATCACTTAGGGGCCAGGCTTCTGGATGTGTCTGTGAGGGTGTTTCCAGGAAGATTTAACTAGGGAAGAGAAAGGCCCAACCTGAATATAGGCAGCGCCATCCCATGGGCTGGGATCTCAGATCGAATAAAAAGGAAAAGGCAAATTGAGTGCCAGCAGCCAGCTCTTTGTGGAAGCAATGTGGCTGTCTGTCCCACGCTCGGCGTTCTCGCCACCATGCCTTGCCTGCCATGATGGAACTTCAAACTGTGAGCCAAAATCAACGCTTTCATCCTTAAGTTGATTTTGTCAAGCATTTTGCCATGGCAACAAGAAAAGTAATTAACACATTCCCTTTTCCATGGAAAGGTCCAGATCCTATCCTCAGAGGGGCAAATCTATTTGCCATCTGGACATGGACGTATGACCGGCTGTGGTGAAAGATGAGAGGAAAAACTGACGTGCCAGCCAAGCTCTGAGCCGAACCCTCCAAAGGAATTCTTGTTTGGGCTTGTGCGGTCTGATATGAACCACTGTCATGCCAGAACCTGGCTGGGTTAGCTGAGGGTCCCAGCCCAGGAAAAAGGCACAAACCCAAACAAGATTGAGTGGTGGTCAGACACACAGGTCACCCAGCCAAGCCCCACTGCCCCTGCAGATGGGAAAGATGTCCCCTACCTGTGCTCCTGAAGTGTTCTGACTGATACAAAATGTCCTTGCACAGGCAGCTACCGTATCTGATATTACCTGTGCCCACTGCTGGAGTTGGTCCTGCCCATCTAATCCTCCCACGCCACCTTTCCCAGCATGAATGATACATTGATTCGGAGTGACTAGAGTTTTACTATTACTCATTTTGTTATTTGGAAAACAGTTCTCTCAGCACTTTAAGCAGGGAGCTCTCAAATCTTGCCCTGCCCACAATCTCCCAGAGGGCTTCTTCAAACACAGATTGCTGAGGCCCACCTCCTGAGCCTCTGGTTCAGCCAGTCTGGGGTCAGGCAGGAGTCTGGCGATGTGTCTCCCAAATTCCTGGGGAGTGCTGATGTTGCCAGTTCACTTTGGTCTGCTCTGTAAGAGCTTAGGCCATCAGGGGTTAAGCCTGAGGTTGCTGGTTCCCCGCTTCTGTGATTTAGTCAGGCATGTTTTTCCACCACCTTCAGATGACCAATAAATGAGCGGAGCCAGAGCCAAGACTCCGCAGCCTTCCAGATGAGCTCCCTCTGGAAAGGGGCGGTCTCGGCAGCAAATGGCAAGCAGAATTGCCAAGCCACGCAGCGGGGCCCCAGCACCACCTTTGCCCTGAACTTAATGTCATCCTCATGGCCTGGGAAGCTTTCTGGCTTTCACCCAAGATGCACTGGTTTCCCAGGGTGAAAGAGAATCCACAGTTCTCTGTGTCCACCCTTACGTCCTCATTCTCAAGCCCCCGGGGCAGAACGCAGGGTCTCCGCTGTCGGGGGGGGAGCACCTCAGCCTCGCGTAGTTAAATGTTGAGCGATGAATTCCCTCTCACATCCCCATGGCAGGCACTCTCATTTCTTCCCACTGCTGCCCGTGGACGGATCCCCCACGGGGAAAACAGAGAGCTGTTGCTGGTGGTGCAGCCCCACTCGGCCCAAATCCTTCTTCACAACAGTCTGAGGTGACATTTGAACTTTGGACTCCAACCCTTGCGTGTTTTCCTCAGCTTCTGGAGGAGCTGGCAAGACTCTGTCCTCTGAGTCATGCTTATTGCAATGCTCTCTCAGAAAATCATGCCAGATTTAAAACCTGCCCCTGAACCTTAAATTTTAAAAAGTGTCGTAGGGAAACCATTAGCATTTGCAGAGAACTGGCCGGCCGGCTCCACCCAAGTCCTCTCTCTCTTTTTCCCTGCATGCGTAATATGTATGTTTGTGTAGTACATAGTGGGGAGAGCAAGCATGTGAGAATACGCATGTACACGTGTGTGTGTGTGTGTGTGTGTGTGTGTGTGTGTGTGTGTGTGTGTGTAGAGCCCTGATTTTGACGTCAGGAGTCTTCCTTGATCACTCTCCATGTTATATATTGAGACGGGATCTCTCACATGAACTCACAGCTTACAATTTGGCTGGTGTGGCTAGCAGCTTGCTCCAGGGATTCTCTGGTTCATCTCCTGATCACTGAGATTTCATGCCTGGCATTTACATGGGGCCGGCATCCCAACTCCAGGCCTCACGCTAGTGTGGCAAGTGCTTGGCCAACTTGGTGCTTTTGTCTTGTTTTGTTTTGTTGTTTAGTAAAGTGTGGTTTCCGGCTGCGAAACTGACACGCTATTCTAAGTCAATGGTAGTGCTTTGAAGAAGGCGGAAGCTGCCCTAGAGGTGTGAAAACACTTGTTCGGGTGTCTTGGAGGGGCTGGGGGGTGCATATCTGGGACTTTACTGGAGTCGTGGAAATATTTTCAGTCTATTTTACAGAAGTAGTTTGACTGTATTCTGAAAAGTGTTTAGTCTTCAGTGATCCTTTCGTAACGGATCTCAACGCTCATCCATTCACAGTCAGTACTATGTTTTTCTTATTGGTTTTTTGTTTTGTTTTGTTTTGCTTTGTGTTGGGCTTTTGTTGTTGTTGTTGTTGTTTGTTTGTTTTCTTTTTTGGTTTTTTGAGACAGGGTTTCTCTGTGTAGCTTTCCTGGATCTCACTCTGTAGCCCAGGCTGGCCTTGAACTCACAGAGATCTGCCTGCCTCTGCCTCCCGAGTGCTGGGATTAAAGGTGTGCGCCACCACCACCCAGCCAGTACTATGTTTTTATAAGTAAATCTGTACATTATTTGACACATGAAAACTGAAAGGCTGTTCTCACTCAACAGATATGTATCTGGTTCACACTGTGTTGACTTTCTATCTGGCAATTGAGATTCAGAGACAAAAACAGCATCTTTGTTTTCAAAGTGGTTGTTTTGATATGATAAACCCCCAAATGAATGCTTGTTTTGCTCTTCATCTACCAAGTGTGCATTGAGTACCTATCATGTCTAAGCAGGTGCTTGCCTTGTAGTGGGACACACAATGATCCAAATGTAGCTTGGTCCCTGTTCATAGTTTACTCTAGAGAGGCAGTCCGGCAGTTTTTAAAGTATAGTAATGTTGTAGCTTGAGGCAACCATGTGACAAGAATATGGGGTGGGAGATATGATCTAGGAAGTCAGAGACAACTTTTAGAAGTGGCAAGTTGTAGACTATTGTTTTAAGATGTGTTACATTTGTTTATGCTGTGGAACATTTGTTTAATGATGCAAAGATGTGTTGCATTCTTTTATGTTGCATTTGTTTAACTCTGTGAAGCTGTGTTACTGTGCCTGTCTAAAACACCTGATTGGTCTAATAAAGAATTGGATGGCCAATAGCAAGGCAGGAGAAAGGATAGGCAGGGCTGGCAGACAGAGAGAATAAATAGAAGGAGAAAGCTAGGGAAAGGAGAAGAAGGGGCAAGAAAAGAAGGGGCCAACCCCCCAGCCACACAGCCAGCCACGAAGTAAGAGTGAAAGTATGATTACAAGAATAAGAAAAGGGAAGAGCCCAGAGGCAAAAGGTAGATGGGATAAGTTAAGGAAAGCTGGCTAGAAACAAGCCAAGCTATGGCTGGGCATTTATAAGTAATAATAAGTCTCTGTGTGTATTTATTTGGAAGGTTGGTGGTGGGCCCCCCACCGGAAGAGCCAAAAGAGTAAGAGTAAAAACCCCCAACAACATTAAGAGTTGAGATCTTAAAATGGCAAAGAAGCGGAGGGAAAGGAGAGTAGGAGAGGGGAAAATCAGCAACGCCAAAGGTTGGGGAAATTGATACTGAATTGAATCAAAATCAAAACACTTTAGAATGATGAGCAAACAGGAGGAAGAGATGATCAGAGATGACTCAGGGGAGCAAGAGCCAACTATGGCTTAGAGTCTGGTAATATGGAGTCACATTACCCTAACCAGTTAAAGGGGTTTCTCAGATATCCCATTGAGAGATGACCTTCACTTTGACTGATGTCTTGTCAGTACAGACAGTGAGGTGGTCAGACACAGTAGAAATTGATAGGATGATGTTGTTGGTCGAATGTAGAAGGTAATAAAGAGAGTTTTTAGTTAGGGGCAATTTGTGGATAGTAACAACATTGTGAGAAATAGAAATGAATGCCAGATTGGAATTCAGTTTGTGATGCATTGAATTTCTTATAAGAAAAACATCAAAGTAGAAATGTCTAGTTGATGGTAGGGTATACATGTCTAAAGCTCAAGTGAGAATCTAGAGGGATACAGATTTGAAAGATGAAAAATGGGATCTAAGTGATGGTAGGAAATCTAGGAAAGGTGATTGTGTCACAGGAGGGTGGAAGTCAACAATCTCTAATGCATGTGGCCCAGGAAACAGTCTTTGAATGTAATAACATGGAGGATGTTGACAACTCTGTCCCTCATGTCTTGATGGAGTGTTAAGAACTGAAATCAGAAGGTGGGTCGACCGACCAGTCTTCAAAGTTAATACCAGCCAGGCATCATGGAAACTCACCCAGAAGTTTTAGTGAGAAAATAGTCTCATAGTGGTCAATAAGACTTCAGAGAAGGAATAAATAGATTTCTACTAAGGAAACAGTGGAGATTGGAAAGCAATGGACAGGATGGAGATAGCGATGGAACTAAGGGGTGGGTGGAGGTGTTCTGACAGTGAAAACAAATAATAGGAGTTGTGAAAAAGAAGAGATGGTATGAGAACTAAAGAAAGAGTCTGTCAGAGCTGAGGAAGAGGAAACAGATCATCTGGATCCAGTTCCTAGTTCTACGAATGAGAAGACACATGTAAGGATTTGTGGAAACTACTGACCAAACAAGATGTCCATTCATCCAGATCGTGTTTGAAGTACTCTGTTGGGAGACAGTTTAAGTAATATATATATACACGCGTGTGTGTGTGTGTGTGTGTGTGTGTGTGTGTGTGTGTGTGTGTGTGTATGTGTCAGGGACAAGGATAGAATCTCTAGTTAGTGAAAAAATACAGACCTCCATAAGACAGGGAACTAGATTATCTTAGAGTCAGGTTGCCTAGCAACAGGACATTGAGTCAGAGCCCTTGACCCTCTCTATAAACATCCTATACAAACATCCTGTTAGCTTGCCCCACCTAATGCAGATGACAGCTTCTTGCTCCCCCCACCCTGCAGGAACTATATAAACCCTCCTGGAGAAAAATAAAGTGGCACCTTGATCAGAATCTTGACTTGGTGTATTTCTTTGTATCTCCTGTCTCTATCATTCCGTCCTTAGGGTGGTCTAGAAGCACATTGTAGGCCTGCTGGCTGGGGTATGTATGTATATATATGTGTGTGTGTGTGTGTGTGTGTATGTATATATATATATACACACACATATGTATGTGTGTGTGTGTATGTATATGTATGCATATATGCATAAACATATATTTAAATGCAAAATCAAAAGCACTGGGAATGAATGGGGGTACATTTCAGGGTTGGGGAGCACTCACTGTGTGCACAAGGCCTCGAATCCCCAGCACTACTGAAAACACTGTAATGAAACATTGCTGGGAGAACACAAGTACAAGTCTGAAGTGGAGTGTTTGCAGGAAGGGAGGAAGGAGAGGAGAAGAGGAGGGAGAGAAGGGAGGAAAACACAAAAGGAGGGTCAATGGGGCCCCCGCCGCAGCTGTGGCACCTCCCTTATCTCCACTTCAGAGGGTGTGGCTACCTCAGCACCAGTGGAGCCACGTGATCACATCTAAGCCACTGGGGCTATCATGTGCAGAAGAGTAGGCAAAGGCAGAGTCTGTGCAGATTCGAGGCCAGATGTGACATCCCTCATGCACACTGACAAGCCAGCCTTCTTGGTCTTGAATGGATTTTCTTTTAGGCTCGGTGATAAGTCTCCTAACTGCAGGTGGCATCTTCTTTCTGGTAAATCCAAACACTGACCTAATAGTAAAGTAATAAGTTGTTTCAGTCTTTAAGAGGTTTGCTGTTACTTTTCAAATGGAAAGATGTTTGTTTGTTTGTTTACAACTAATTTCCATAAGACTCCTGGCTTCCTGCCAGAGATAATTCTGTGATTTCAGGTGACTGCCACCAAGTAGACAAAGGTTTCAGGACTGATAGTTAAACAAAAAATGAAACTCTCATCCAATGACTGATGGAAACGGATGCAGAGATCCACGGCCAAGCCCCAGGTGGAGCTCCAGGAGTCCAATTGGCAAGAGAGAGGAGCAATATGAGCAAGAGATATTGAGACCATGATTGGAAAAAGTACAGGGACAAATAGCCAAACTAGTGGAAACACATGAACTGTGAACCAATAGCTGAGGAGCCCGCATGGAACTGGACCAGGCCCTCTGGATAAGTGAGACAGTTGATGAGCTTGAACTGTTTAGGAGGCCCCCAGGCAGTGGAACCGGGACCTGTCCTTGGTGCATGAGCTGGTGTTTTGGAACCTAGGGCCTATGTTGAGACACTTTGCTCAGCCTTGGTGTAGGGAGGAGGGGAATGGACCTGCCTCAGCTGAATCTACCAGGCTGAATTGACTCCCCAGGGGAGACCTTGTCTTGGAGGAGGTGGGAATGGGGGGCAGATTGGGGGGAAGGCTGGGGGATGGGAGGAGGGAGGACAGGGCAATTTGTGGCTGATATGTAAAATTAAATTAATTATAAAACAAAAATATTTAAAAAGAGAGAGACTGTCTCAGCTTCCCCAGAGATGAATGAATGAATGGGAAATCTAGAGGGTATTGCTTTTCTCCTAATATTCCAAAACATTGAATTATTTAAATAGCAACTAAGCAAAGCATGAAGCAGGTGGGGATGCTCAGAACATTAAGTTTCTGCTCGACATGGTCTTGGTTCAACTCTAGACGAGCAGAAACAACTGAACAGAGCCTATTAGTTTCCGAGTAAATCTTCCTGACGTCCACTGCCCTTAGTCTTCACACTGCTCAACAATCCTCTCGGGCAGCTTTGCCCGCTCCACAGTCTCGGCTGTCTGGAAGACTTAACAAGACACAGAAATCTCATTCCTTCTAGATTCCTTGCTCCTTAGTAGTCCCAACCCCTCCATCTTTATCAGAAAGCCAAACATCCCAGAGTGCATCTAGATGTCATGAACCAGTTCTCATTGTATTTGTTACAAACAGCAGCTCACCTGCCTCCTGATTCCTAATTCTGAATTTTTCTCTATTTAAGAAACATTCCAGTTTTCTATTCCCTTTCTCGATCAATAGCTGGCCTCTACCTACAATCGATTCCTTCTTCAACTAGCTCTAAATCATAGATAGCATCAGAGAGCGGCTGCTCCCGGTCCAAAGCTCAGTGTTATAAGAAGTGGTCACAACAACACTATGATACAGTGTGTAACTGTGTTTCATTTGTAAAAAAAAAAAAAAAACTTGACTGGCTTCTCTTCTCTGGGCTCTTGCTTCTTGCTTTGTAAACACCCCCCAGAATGCCATATGAGAACACATCAGTGCATATTTACACCGGTCTTGGTATTACAAGTAATGAGCCTCATTTCCCACAACACAACAGCCTCCTGCCTTCCCTGGTTCCCACGCAAATCCTCCCAGCCTGAGTTTAAAACTGAAAGCATATTGATTTCTGGAGAGTGGTAACCTTTTATGTTTAAACCAGTAATTAGAACGGTGTTGATACTGAGGTCTGAAGCATGCAAGTGTTTTCTAGACATTCCAGAGCCTCCAAACTCCGGGTGTGGTCCTCAACCGTGTCCATCACAGGAGCCTTCTCAGTAATGCAGACTGGAAGGTAGGCCAGAGACGCACTCGCTCTGATCCACATTTTCAGAAGTTTCCCAGGCGATGTGTTAGCAACACTTATAATCTTAAATAAGATGATGTTTGACATGAGGTCGTTCATTCGGGAAAAGGTCAGAGTGAGGGAGAAAGAAGAGAACGTTTGTACCCATGGCCACAGTACCAACATGCCGTGATTGCCAGCAGGGTTTTTCTCCTTTAAAAGCTATTCTCAGCCTTCAGCAAAGCCACGCTGCCTGTAGTCGGCAACACAGCATAGAGTCCTAAGGAGCCCTCGGCAATATCCATCTTCCCAGCTTCCCCGTGCTTTGGCTCTAGCTCTGCTCACCAAAAAGCTAAGCATTCTGGTGCATTCCCCTTTCTCTCCTTCTGAATCCCATTTCCCCAGAGGAGAGTGTGTCTGGATTAAACGAAACAAAGAGAAGACAGACATCGTCTCCACATCTCCCCGGTTATACAGGTGAGTGTCTTCCAACAGAACACGCCCGGATGATGGGAATGTCCTGTCCCTCACTCCATGATCCAACAGCCACCAGCAGACACGCAGCTCATAAGCAACTGACATTGTTGAAAATAAACTGAGGCATATTAGAAAATAATGGATTTATTTAGACAAATAACAACACACGAATCAGACACTAGCAATTCAACATCCCGCTGAGAGAATGCGAGTGGAAAGCAGTCACAGGCTAAGCCACAGACACTGAGCTGAGTCCCAGTATGCGTATGCAGGCCAGCCCAGGGTGCAGGGGTGGCCTCAGTCACGTGGCCTTCCAACTCGGCATGCTAAGAAATGCAGCTAGAATGTGACTAGAAGACTGGGCTTTTAAAAATGCAATGGCTCTTCAAGCTTCCATATTAATTCAAAGGAAATAACATTTGAAATTCAGTTCCTCGCCCACATTTCAACTACTGAAAGTCACGTGTGGCTCCAGGCTACAATACAGACAGTGCAGGTCTAGAAGATTCTCTTGAGGTTTCTCATCTCCCTACCTTTTGGCTGCTGCCTATGTGTTCATTCCATCTCCATTTAATGCTCAGTAACAACTCGTGTGACAGATGAAGTGTGTGAAAGAGAGCAGAAGTCTCTGCGTGAAGGTCCACCTGCTCTCGTGACGGTTGTTGGCAATAGTCTAGAACTCTCCTTAGAAACCAAAATTTAAAAGATTTTTTTTAATTACATGGCGCCTCAAACATCACCCCAAGAAAATGACCACTTTGTATCGACTTCAGTGCAGATAAACTGCTGTGAGTGTCTTATTTCAGAGACTAATTTCAAAGGCCAGCAACACTACAAGCTTTGCCCTCAAGCATCTTTACAGGTAAGAAGAGAAAGCCAATACTCTGATTGGTTAGTAAGAAGTCTGAACAGGGACTAATGAACAATAATTCTCTGTTCTGAATTTATGAGGAACCCACCGTCATTTAATTAACAATATAAATATTAAAAAACATTTTATACTAAAATTTTATAATTGTAATAAGACACCCTACAACATGAATTATGGGGTACTAATTCCCACCCAGTGTTGTTGAAACTGGACATGAGCGAATACATTAAAATGCATACTATGTCATGTCTTAGCACTTAAAAAATAAAGTGGCAAAAAAGCCCTTGACAATCCAAAGTCCTATTCCCTTAGAATATAAGCAAAGAAATTCAATGAAAATGTAATTTATTGGGTTTGAGTTTTTATTCATTTTTCCACTGGTAATTATATTACCCACATAAGAGACAGTTATTGAAGAGGTTCAAAATGCTTCAACATTTTTTTTATTCTAGATTTGTAAGCTTTCACTCCTCTGCAGAGAGCCCATATTTCCTCTCCCCGATCACCTCATAATTTAAGAATGCAATAATAATGAAATATTAAGTCAGCAAAACACAAGGATTGGACTTTTCCAAAGAACAGCACTGGGTCTCCTGGACTCCCCATTACTGATTCATAGGCAGTCCTCGGGGTCTGGCAGAATAAAGGCTCAGAAGCTCCTCTGATAGTGAAACAGAAGCCCCCTTTTGCATCTGAGACCGAGGAGTCAATGTCAAATCCTAAAGACTGTAAGCCTTCAGAGCAGCCATGATGGAGAGAACATGTCCTCAGGGGCCAGCAGTGGTTGTCAGCAATGAGGTTCCAGAGGGTGGGAACTCGGAACAGACACCCTAGCAAGAGCCTATTGCCTGTGGAAACCCAGTCTCTGAGATCCAGGTTTCAAGATATGAGTGGGCCAGCCTAAGGCAATCTATGGTGTCAGTGAGAGTACAGGAATGCCTCAAAGGGGGTTCACTATATCCCTGACCATCCCCACCCTCCACTCACACAAATCTAGTCCCTTTAGGGTTTGGGACTTCCTTCCTTCATGTTTGAGGTAGGGGGTGGAAAGGGAAGCAAGGTCAGCCATTTCCTAACTCATACTCATAGGAGCAACCCAGGCAATTAGCTGTTATTATCCATACATTGGACCCACCAGGAAGTCTGCATGTGTAACAATTGCTGGTTGTATTGATAGCATCACCTGCCATTTGCATTGCTGCTGAAGTTGTCCAGAACTTTTTTCTTGAGACAAGGTCTCCCTGTGTAGCCTAAACAGGCTTTGAATTTGTTATCCTTCATCAGCCACCCAAACTCTAGGACTAAAGGCAAGTACCCCCATGCCTGGCCCAAGACATTCTTTAATTAAAAAACAAAACACAAAACTGTGTTTTTACAGCTTATTGCTAAATAACTGTTCTGATTTCCTAGATCTCCTGCCAAATCCTTCTTCGTATTTATTGAGTGCCTCACTCACAGACAGAATGGCCCTCGCTGTCCATCACGCAAGTTCCTGGGTTTCACATGGTAACAAAGGTTGGACTTATCAATAAGGAAGAATTTACTTTCACTTCTGCATTGCCTGGAACTTCTCAGGAGAATCTGTTCAATCCACACCCTGAACTCATATAGGCATATTGAAAAGTCTTCCAAGGCCCATGCACATGTAAATGACTATTTATCCGTATTACGGTTTCCAATAAAGCTGAGTTACTTCTTCTAAATAATTCCATTTAATGAGGGATTTAATTTAAATACCTGTCTGGCCAGCCACTAGGAGAATCTGGAAACTATTCTTAAGTTCAGTTAATGTTGAAATGTGACAAGCAAGGAATCCATTGATGGAGATATACATATCAGAATTTCACACTGCAAGTGTTGGAATACTTGTAATTTCCAGTTGTTGTTTAAGTATTTGGCTATGAGGAAAAACACCTGGGGAATTTGACGCAGCGAGTGGAACTTCCTTGGAAAAAAGCACACAAGTCATTTAATGCACGGAAGCAGAGCAGAGAATGAGCCTGGGCTCTCCCAGGCTTCAGCAAGAGCTCATGGGCCAGGGCACAGTGCACAGCAGGCAGTCAGTGGCCTGAAAGGAAAGCAATGGCCCAAGGAGTGTGCAGTGCCACAGTTGGTTTTAAGCATCGTCTACATCCAGAAGCATTCCCACGGTCCTCAGCCAGGAGCAGCCAGGTTTGTAGAACCAGTAAAACATCCCTGGGAATCCCAAACATGGAAGCTGGAACAGAGGAAAAGGCACTCTGGGATTGTACCTGTGGCCTGGTTTTCCCTTTTAGGCTTACCATATGGCATACAGGAAATGCTACTCCAAAATATGGTAGGGTGCTGGAAAGGTTAAGCTAAAAGAAACTGAGACAACCTTAGAAGCAAGAAGATCCCATTGGGGGTCACTCTGGCTTTCAGCCGTCTGCCTCTGAAGCAAGCCTTAAAAGAATTCCTTGACCATCTTTCCCTGAGTAAAAGTTCTAATAGTCTCATTCCAGAAGAGTCTTTCCTGACACCAGGAGACCAAGAATTTGAACGATATGGCCTTGCTAAGTACCTATTATTCCCATCAGACCACATTCTTTCGTCCAGCTATCACACATTTACAAGACTGTCCATAAAAACCCAGCTTTCCCTGGGTCTTTGGGTCTTCATTGCCAAAGGCCCTTTTGTCTCGTGAAACTAAAATAAATTGATTATGCCATCCCTTGTCAATCTGTCTTTCCCTCTAGGGGCATCAGCCATGAATCTTGCAATGGGTAAGGGGGAAAGGCAGTACTCCATGACCAAGGAGGAGAATAACGTCCCATCACAGCAGTCTAACGCTTGCTTGGGACAGTGCTCATGCTGAAGACAAATTAACGAGAGCTCTAGTGCCAGTCAAGGAAGCCTGGCACTCCTGGGTGTGGACTCCAGGAGTATTAGAAGGGAGACTCCCATCACAGGTGGCTTTATGAAGTCACAACTGTGTGACCCTTACGACTGGCTATGCACTGTCAGATGTATCTGAATGAGGAGCCAGGCAGTGGGCCTTTTGATAAAGTTCATGTCGCTGAGTTTACCCCGCTACCACCCCAGGGCTTAGCTCGCAACCTAAGCACTACGTCACCCTCCACGCCACCTTAGTCTGTTGCTCATTTATGTCTGCACAGTCTACACCTGAAAAGACTGACTTTCACAACCTTAACCAAGCGCTTCTGCATGTTTTTGATATACCAAGTAACGGGGTTTGCTGTAGATTTCACACTTTGTTTTGTTGATCCTTCCTCCCCCATTGAATCCCTCCCCTGCCTTGCTGGTTGCTTTCCTCATCCATTAATCCCCCCTTCAGCTTCCATGTTATTAACACATGTATTCTATTAGTCTCTCTTCTTTTCTCCACCTCCTTTGAGGTCTCTTTTTTCTCCTCTCATGGTTTGCTTTCTAATTATGACCTATACACACAAGTGCACATGTGCGCGCGTGCACACGTGCACATACACACACACACACACACACACACACACACACACACACACACACGGGGTGGGAGGGGCAGTACGAAAACATGCATTATTTGTCTTTCTGAATCTGGCTTATTTCACTTAATATTCTAATTTCCAGTACCATCCATTTTCCTGAAAAGTCATGATTTCATTTTTCCTTGCTGTTTTTTTGTTGGTTGGTTTCGTTGGTTGGTTTTGCTGTCTTGACTAGGCTCAACCTTGGCTTTTCCTCTCTCTCAAGACTAGATCCAGTTCAAGCCAGACTCCTGCTAGGTCACTTTAATGAGCCCCTGCCCTTCCTTGTTGCTTATTCAGAGAATCCTGTCAAACTGGTTTAGAAAATGAAACAAAACAAAGAATTATCCCTCATAATTTCTGCCTGTGATTTTTCATTTTTAGTCCCCTGCTCTGCAGCTTGGTAATAAATCTTCTTTCCTAAAAATCCTAGAGTTGAAACCAATCTCTCAGCCTTCAGACCCCTTTCGAAATGTCCCTGTACAGTGGCCTCTCCTTAGGTAAACTCTAACAAATGTCAAGGAGTATACACTTCTTTAACATATCCGAATATCCAGCTAGATCCAAAATACTGAATTGCCGCCCAACAGATGGGTGTGGGTAGAGAAGAGTACCCCCAACAGGGTTTGCTTTTCAGTGCGTTCTTAGTCAGGCAAACACTACAGTACTCATGAGGCAATCAATGAAAATTCACGACCAAGCAAAATACAAAACAAATTTCCTGAACAGTCTAAAACTCAGCACAGCTCCGCCCCAGCTTCCAGTCTTTGTCATCCAATCCAACTGCTCCCTCTCAAGTGCCACCATTAAACTTGATTGTGTTTTTGAGTGATGTGCTGCCACAGTTGGAACACTGGTGTCCCCCAAATTTATAAGTTTCAACTTGATCCCCAGGATGCTAGTTTCAACAGGTGAGACTTTCAGGAAGCCTGTTCTGAGAGTGAACCCCTCCCGCGTGGGATTATCACCCCCATACAAGAGTGCCTCGCCTACTAATGCTTACCAACTTTTATGTTTTGTGTATCTTTCCACAGACATCTGTGATCACAGAAAAGAAAAAATACTGCTTTAAAGTAGACATAAGCAGATTACACAGATGAGAGAGAGCGGGGGTGAGAGCAGCTTGCCTTGCTTGGTCCACCCTCTCCACCATGTGGGGACACGGAAGTGACACTTCTGAAGGACAGCACAAGCCCTTACCAGACAGCGAGTCCGCTGGTGCCTTGACTGTGGACTTCCCAGTCTCTAAGGCTAGGGGACATAAAGCTGCATTAATTATAAAGCAGCCAGTCTCGGGTGCTTTTGTACTGATTCTAGAGGGCGGCGTACAAAGCCATGGGTTTTGACATCTTTCATACATGTCGTTCTATTTTGCTCTCAATTGTTCCTCTGAGGTATCTTCATAGCAGAAGCCAAAATACATTATGCCGACCACCTTTGATTTTTTTTCTGCCTCTGTCTATAGCCCAACAAAGCTGAGCTGTGACAGTAGACTTGTTGTTGGTCTGTAGCTGGAGAGCTTCTCTCCAGGTTCCCCAAGCCCCGCAGTCCCACAATCCACTTATAAAATAATCACTCAGACGCTTATATCACTTATAAACTGTATGGCCGTGGCAGGCTTCTTGTTAACTGTTCTTATATCTTAAATTAACCCATTTCTATTAATCTATAAGTTGTCACGTGGCTGGTGGCTTACCAGCGTCTTCACATGCTGCTTGTCCTGGCGGTGGCTGCAGTGTTTTATTTATTGACCAATCAGAGCAACAAATTTGACATAGCCGGTGGTGGTGGTGGTGGCGGCGGCGGCGCACGCCGGTAGGATTTGCTGAAGGAGGCAGAGGCAGGAATTCTGAGAGACCATCTTACCCTGTCTTGGCAGAGTACAGTGGTCGCTTTCCTTGTGTCCTGCTTGTCCAGAAAGGACAGCATTGCATTTGTACTGTCAGCCATCAAGGCAAGGGCAGTTCTTTGCCCAGTAGGCCATTTTGAGCCAAGAAGACAAACTTCCAAATTGAAATGTCTTAGAAGCCCAACATTCTCTCGGGATCAATTGGTGCAGCCAGGAGCAATTGTGTCTCATGTCAACAGAATTCTAAGTTATTTAAATGCCATATTCTCTAGGTCTATGAAGTGTTTGAAGATTACCTATCTATCTGAAATATATGTATACCTAGAAGACTTAACTAACATGGCTACAAATATAATTATCATAGATGACTAATTATTAATCTATTTTTAATTATCCATTATAATTTTAAATGAGTTAAACATAATACCTCAAACAAGAATAGAAATATATATATACAGTATAACAAAATTAACTTCAAGTTTGTATCAATAAACTAAAATTTATACCAATGTAAAACATTTTAAACATAAACTAAAATCTATACCAATGTAAAACATTTTAAACAAGTTGTTCTTTAAAAGTAGGTTCATTAATCTACCCTTTTATCTTATCATCACTATATCCTCCTATATATCTATATCATTGGTCCATACTTTAAGCTCATCAGAAAACTGAGTAAGAAACTAGCCTTTCAACCATGACTTTACCCAGTCCTTTTCTCTGGGAACGAGTGTGGCTTTTCAGGAGGAAGGGCGGGCTTAGTGCAAGGTGTTTGTTATCTAGAAAGTAAATCAGTAACCAGCAACCCTTAAACGGTTGAGTTTACCCGGGTCTGAGGAAGAATACCTTTCCTTCGCTATGAAGAATGAATTCTAGAGGTGGACATTGTTTGCTGTACAGGAGTAAAGTTTCATTTCTTGCATGCTCTAGCTTATTTAATGGATGTTTAATAAGCCCAAATGTGCAAAATTAACTAGCATCCACGGCAGATAGGTCAGCTATTGGTCCTCAGTGTTAATTTTTGAGACCTCAGGAAAAGCATCCCTTGCTGAGTCCCACAGAGGGCCTTGCCATCAGCAATGCTGGTGTGTAAGTGTTCTGAACGGGTCCTAGGATAACTGCCTTACCAGCTTCGTGGGTATATTCAGACATATATCTCAAGCCCAAAGCCACTGTGCATTTGGAGCATCTAATGAAAAGGGAGGACCTCTAAGTGGTTAATAAGATAACAGTGAGAAAGGAATTAATGAAGATGCATGATCAGATGGAAATTTCCCTCCAGATTAATGATGGAAGACTTATGGGAGGTGAATCTTCAGTCAGGGATTTGCTAGATCATTGACAACACTCAAATGTCACTTTAAGCAGTAACTTTTGGAATTTCCCTTTGGAGAAAAATTTTTTACAAGAACTGACAAGAGCTTTAAAAAAAAATGTGCAGCAATTTCAATCTCTACCTCAGGAAAGTTTGCAAACTCATACTGAAATCACAGAAGAATAATACAGGGTCTGGGCAGATAGATTGGTCAATAAAGTGCTTGCTGCCCAAGCACCAGGACCTGAGGGACAGCCCCACCCCCCACGTGAAAAGCCAGGTCTAGTGGCATATGCTTTTGCTGAACAAGGAAGAGATGCGGGTTGTCTAGCATCTCATGGACCACAGAGCCTGGTATGCGCAGCATCATCAACAAAAGAGAAACCTTGTCTCAGACAAGGTGGAAGGAGGGTAAAGAGTAACAGCCAGAGCTGCCCTTACCCATGTGTACCAGACTCAACATTATGAGACAAAGCCCCTCCAAAGACGCCATTGAGTTGGATTTGTGTTGGCCATCGACTGCTGGGCACGCGGTCTACCCTTAAGAGTGGTTTGCTTCCCCAGCGAAGCTCCCATGGAGAACACTAATTTTTCATCTGTAAAAGACTATCACTTAGAGATGGCTTCTGGGTTAGGGGTAGGACTTCTCCTTTCAGCCCTAGGACCTCCATCTGGAGCTGACCTGGGCAGGCCCTGTGCCTGCCGCCTCAGCCTCTGAGTTCCTGTGTGCACCAGGCCTGTTGTGCTTAGAAGGTCTTGGGTCCGTGGTGTCCTCCAGGGGCTGTGGCTCTCACACTCTTTCCACCCCTCTTCCCCAGGATTCCCTGAGGGGAGGGATGACAACATTCCTTTTAGAGCTCAGTAAACATCCTCTGTTTTCAAACTAAGATAAGACAGATGGGAGTAGGCAGTTTGTGCAGAATTTGCTAATTGGTTAACCATCTCTAACTGCTCAGGCTCTGGCCTTTGGTGCAGTGGTGTTCCTTTGTGAACACAATAAAAGCTTCAAAGCATTTTGCTTTTCTTTTTATTTAAACACGGGGAAGAACTAACAGTGCTCTCAATTTATTGAGAGCATAAATGTAGTTATCTAAATAACAGATTATTGTTGTAAAATCTATCGGTGGAATTCGGTGATTGAAGGCCTCAGTGTCAGGCTTATTCCAAGTCCCTTGGCTCCTATTGAATTAGAGTAGATTTTTTTTAACGTTCTTTTAATGGAATTTTTCAGGAATGAGTTTAATTGGATTTAAAGATATATTGGTGTATATGGCTTCTTTAATAACAAAAGGATAGAGCCAAAAGAAAAGAGGAAAAGAGAAAGAAAGGCTGGAAAGAGGCAAGAAGAGGGCGAGGGTGAGGCAGGGAGGAGAACGCAGGGGCCAGAGGACCTTTTCCTACCTTTTGATGTCCCTAAAATGCCTGCTGTCGCTTCTCCAGTCTTCCCAAAGTACTCCCAAAGCTCCCAGCACCGACACAGCATTCTGCATGCAACCTGGATCTCTCATTCCCATAGACCAAGACACTTCCTACAATGTTAACCAAAGAAATAAAGAAATGAAGCCGCATACTACCTAACAAAGCAGGCTCTCGTGTCTCCTTCATGTTTATGCTATGTCCCCTGCGGGGCGTTTACCCAACAACCCCACAGCTCCCCAGAGTTTTCTTGAGTGCAAGCAGCAGGAAATATTGGATAGAGGGATTTAGATTGCGGAGATAAACAGATAGAAAATAAAGGATAGCCTCAAGAGGGCCTGGAACCTATTCCAACTGAGCTCTGACTGTCTCTGCCCCAGGGTATTTATAGAGACACCAAGGGATGGAGCAAAAAACCTCCCCCCAACACAGCCAAGTGCAGACCATCTCAGACACCTGCATTCAGGTCCGTGGTCCTAATCATCCTCTCTATGTGGATCTGCTGGGTAAAGCCAGGAGGAACCTGAAAAACGGGCTCCCACAGTCCACCGAAGTGGAAACCAAGCGGTCATTTGGAGGTCCAGGCTTTAACCTGGAGTCTCTTACGAGGCCCACATGGCAGGTCTTTTCGCCTGTAGTACCTACCTGTCAAATCTGCCCAGGTCCTCACCAATCTGTCAGAAAATCCTCATGATTGACAAGTCTTTGGTTCTACAGCTGAGGCTTGCCTGATCCAAAATGATTCAGAAGTTTAAATCAGTCCAGCCTCATCTCAAGCCCAGTAAGTTCAGAGTTTTCTCTATTTTTGAAACACCTAATCAAGTTGCCAGCCACACACAGAAGTATACATTACTCACGCTGCTGCTCTCTGACAGGAGATGGCCAAACCTGAAGCCATTAAATACTGATGCACTGATGTATTGTCTTGAAAAATAAAAAATAAACCCTTTTAGTGGACAGTGAGGTCCAATTTGGCTAACTTCCTACAAGTTCTCTGGCATTCAGTCAAGTATCTACAAATTCAAAAAAAGTTACCTAGAACTTGACTATCTGAAGGAATGTGATGGTAGACTCCTTCCAGCTGCTGCGGCAACCATTTTCTCATTCACAGACTCTCATGGAGACCCTCCTGAGCCATTGTGGGACCTTAGCTAACAGACTCCCGATGCCTCTCACCCCGGAAGTGAGTTTACAGGGAAGGGGCTGCTGCTGTCCACACATCCTGTTCCCATTCGCTTCCCTACCTCTGACCTGGGAATCTGAGAGCCTGGCTGCAGGCTTGTACTGTGAAACCACCCCATCCTTGGAAAGGATTAATAGATTCCCTCTTATGCCACATGGGCCCTGGTTCCCTCTCTTCAGAGGCCCCACCATGTCTATCTGTCAATCTGTCCATGGTATTAATAACTTTTCTAATACATTCCCAAGTCCCCCATAATGCATCTGTGTCCCTCTTTAATCCTTCTTCCCATCTGAAACTTTTCAGTCTCTTTAGAAGTAGACTAAAAGGCCTTCTGGGTTCTCTCACTCCAAAATGCTCCTTATTGGTATTACAATTTATTACCTTAACTGTGTTATTGAGAGCCTACAGGTACCACACTGTTCTAGGTGCTTGGAGTTTGGAAGCAAATAAAACAATGTCTACTGCCCATTGTGCCTTACATTCTAGTAGAGGGATGAACACTAAGGAACATCAATAAATGAGTAGAGAACCAGGACCGATTTTTAGAAAGCTCAGCTCAGATCTGTTTTCTTCAACCTTCCCAATAATTCTGCGAGCTAATTAATTCCCTATCCTGCTAAAACTAGCCAGAGTGGATTCTTTATTTCAGTAACTGAACCTCAACTAATGTGATTAGCCAGCATGCTTTGTGAAGTCTTGACCCCAATTTCTCTTTTAAAACTATAATAATGGAGTGTCACCCAATATACTGTCCTTGGTTTTAAGTAACTACCTCATTTAATGGGGAGGTACAGGGGGAATCACTGAAAGAACACTAGGCAGCTGCAAGAACTACTTTGAGGACTTGGAATCCAGACAAGAACAGATAGATGAAAGAGGAGAGGCCCCTGGGACTGATGGGAAGGAGTTCTGCTGTTCACTGGTTTCCACCCCAGCACACCACATCTTGGGCTTGTTCACTCCTTGCCCATGCCTAGTGAGATGGAACACTCATGTTACATGAAGGATCAACAATGTCACACATTACCAGCTTTAAAATTGATTACATTTTTGCAACATTTTTCCATTCCATGTTTAGGATTCATCTAATCGGGAATGCTGATGTAGTATATTCTCCTGGCCAGCTAGAATGTAGATGATACTTGTAGACTCATATTACTTACCTACTTCTGCATGGCATATCACCCAAAGCACAGCAGTCTCAAGCAATACTCGTTTATTTTGTTCACAAGTCATTGGTCAGCTCCACACTGCTGCTGATCTGAGACAGCCCTGGCTGCTTTTGGCTCACGCATCTGTGACCACTTGGATGGTCAGCTGGGAGCAAGAGAATCCATAATGGCATCCTCACTTATCCAGAAGATTATCTGTAATTGGCTGGAGCCAGGAGGATAACCAGGCCATGTGTCTTTTATCTCCCAACACCCTAGCCCAAGTTTCTTTACGTCATGGCAATAGCCCTGGCTCTATCTGAAACAAAAATGGGCAAGCCCCGATGTGTGAGCGCTTTTTGCCCCTCTGACTATTTCACATTTGCTATTAAACCAGTAGCCAAAGTAAGCCATGTAATTGAGTTCAGAGTCAACCTAGAACATGAGTACAAAGAAAACATCATCAATTGACCGCCCAGCAAGCACATATCCTTGGCCCAATGAGCTTTCATTCTTTAACTTTCCTAAATTATCTACCCTGCTGAAACAGGTGAAGTAAAGCTGATTTTAAATTTGGGAGTTACAGGATTCCTCAGCACTTCATATTTCTTCCGTGTATTCCTCAGATGGTCACCCATGTGCTTGAACAAGACCTAAACATTTCACACAGCACCCATCCAGAGAATCAAGCTTTTGAGATCACCTGCTCATTTTCACAGCCATTGACATTTACCTGAAGTTCACAGGACACAGACTTTCATGAGTCCCACTCTCCATTTTATGTCCACAGCCTGGAATAAGGTAATATATGGTAGGAGATAATTCAATTTGCTTCTCTTGATCTCCTACTGTGTGCAATCTTTAGAGCTTGAGATGTAGGTATGAAAGACTTAGTTCTCGTCCTTAAACGGCTCTCAGCCTAAAGGGGTGGGGGAGGATGTAGTTGGAAGTTTCTCCGGTCCTGCCCAGCCCTGCCCAGCCCCAGGGTCCAGATGAATTTCTCCCACTAATCCGCAGCCACTCATAAAATAATTACTCAGACTTATATTAATTACAAACTGTATGGCCTATGGCCTCAGCTTCTTGCTAGCTTGCTCTTTCATCTTAAATTAAGCCATTCTTATTAATCTATATGTTGCCATGTGGCCGTGGTGTTACCGGTCTGCTGGCATCTTGTTGCTCCTTTGGTGGCCGCTGGAGTCTCTCTCAACACCGCCCTTCTTCTCTCTGTAGCTCTGCTTGGATTTCCCACCTGGCTGAAAGCTTTCTTGCCATAGGCCAAAACAGCTTTATTTCTTATTCAATGGGAGCCACACATATTCACATCACACAGAAAGACATCCCACAGCAAGGGGGTGAGTGAATTGATAATTAAATTATAGCATGACAATCTAGTGAGACAGCAGCAAAGGTCTGGTTCGTTGAGTGAAGGATCGGAGGAGTGAGGGTGGCTAGAAGAGGCGAGGGGAAGGAAGGGCCTTTGCCAGAGCACAGGTAAGAAATGATACATCATGGGGGACCCAGGAGGAATGTGGCATGGATATGATTAAAATATACTGTGTATGCTTATGATAGTCTCAGTGAGTAAGTAAAAATAGTTTCTAAAAGAAGTCATGCAAGCCAAACTAAGAAACAGAGAGGTGAGAGGGAGATGACAGCTAGGAAGTGGAGGCAGTTGGAGGCAGCTGACTGGTCGTGGTGACTGATTATCTGTGCAAAGGGGCTGTGAGGGGGCAATCACGGATGACTGCAGGTGAGCGGAGGGGTAACAGTGGATACAAGAAACAGCTCTCCACATTGGGAGCCCAACTAGAAGCCACAGTGCACATGTTCAAACTGGCTACCCCATTGTTTGATAACATTTTTGAGCAGAAACCATTCCCAATAAACACTCATGACTCTCCTTAGCTGTACATGCCTTAAAGAATCCTTTAAGCTCATAAGCAATATTTTTAGCAGACACTATTCCCAATAAACATTCATGACTCTCCTTAGCCCCACACACTTTAAAGAATCCTTTAAGCTCATAAGTCTTCAATATCTTTGTAATTGCCTTTTCAATCTCTACTGTACTCCACCTCAAACATGTCATCAAACCTAAACTTAGTAAAATTATTTTTCTATAGAGTAATATATTTTTATTGTCCGTGTCCACTTTGAGAAGCCAACAATCTCTTTTTTATTGCTATTATCTTACAATCATAAGAGCTCTGTAGTTGGGTTATGATTGCTTCAAATGAAGAAACTTGGTCCAAGTAATTTCTCACGACAGAAGTCCACAAAGAAGGTTAAGTCTGAAATCAGGCATTTCAGATAATGCATCCAAGTTCAGACATTTGATTTATTGCCTATCCTCCCTGATGATTAAATATTCGGCTACCCATTGAAACTACACATATATTCATAATGTAATGGTCAAAGCAGGTTCACCGGCACCAACTTCCCACCTTCCTTCTCTAGAGAGGAGCATCCGCCGGCGCACATCTCAGAATAACAAAGAGAAACTGGATACCAAGATCCAAGAAAGACTAGAAGCAACTAATGAGGTTTACGAGACTCAGATCTCCCTCCCCAGCACCAGGTTCTACAAAGTTTTCCTCTGTGGTAAAGGAACTGGAGAACAGCTGTCAGAAATACGGCACAGCTAACCCTCGAACAAATTAAAAAACACCATCTGCAGACAAGCCAGGCTGATACCCAGATGTGCGCCAGCACAAAGCCCAGGGAAGAGAAAATGGGTTGGCGGGACCGAGGTTAACGCGACCAAAAGCAGACAGCATATGGTTCTCCACCGAGAGGGGCGATGTACTACCGAAGCCAACGATTTGTAACATTCATAAACAGCTATTGAACCTCTAATGCACCCCTAAATGCCTGCATGTGTGTGTTTAAAGTTTCTTTAAGAACAGTAGGTCGAGCAATTACAGAGGACTACAAATTCAGCATCTTTTCATGTACCATTAGTCGTCCAGGTAGGCAAGAAAGTCCCTGCACTGTCTTTAATCCGCCCTCCCCAATCTAGTTACACCTCTCATTAAAACGAACTCTTTTGAAATATGCAGCACCAGCTAGCTTGTCCCACTTGCTAATGGTCCTGAATTGATTCTTAATTAGTTGCAGTTTTGGAAAGAATCCAATTAAAATAGTGGGAGATTCCAATAGCCAAGAAGAACTCGCTAATATGTGCTGTGCTCCAAGCGGCTCTTCTTTGCACTAAGGCTTGCTCAGGCAAAAGGCAGCTATGCAAAATATGGCAGGATTCAAATCACACTAAGCATGCTCAGGTTTTAAACAGAAACCTTCACGTGGTAATTTATCCTCTAGCCATAAAACATGATCAAAGAAAGGCAGCCAAACGCTGTTAGAAAAATTACATTCCTCCATTCCACTTCTCTCCTTCCTAAAAGGACAGGGTACTAACTCAGGAGAAGACAGCAGAATCTTTTCAATATATTATATAGTTTTTTTTAATTTGCTGTGTGTTTTCCAGTCCCCTACCTAAATTCCAAATTGGTGGGGGGGGGGGGGTGAAGCTCAGAGTGAGAAGAAATGGGGGGGGGGGTTGGAGAAGAAGGAAGTGCGGTGTGGTGGGAAGGCTGGAGGCAGCTAAAGAGGCTATTTTCCAGTGTTCTTTTCTAAGGCCTGGCTGCTACCAGCAAAATTCCCAGTGTTGTTTATGAGGGCAGCTGGAGGTCATTTGACAGGTATGGCTTTTATGGTTCGGATTTAATTATAGAAAAGTGAGGGCTCAGAAAAGCAAGGTCTCAGGAAACCCAGGCAGGAGGACTCCTGCCACTGCTGGTAGGTGACAGTCACGTGGCCAGCTTTTGTATTCAGCGGTAATAATTCACTGCCCCAGCCTGGGATGGAGCCCAGCTCCCCTTTCCCCGGAGGACTGTCCACCAGGCACAGACTCATGCAGCCTTTGATCTGCAGATTAACACGATCAGAATGCAGGGTTTGTCTTTTGCAAACATCCCTGTCCTGAAATTTGTATCCAATGAGTGGTTGAGCCCCACTTTTATTTGAGTAATGAATTGCAGTAATTAATACACACATTGATTTTTTTTTCCAAATCTCCCTAAAGGCTATTTCCATTTTTAATTTCCAGAAAAATACATATCATTCCCTTAATAAGAAACTGCTCTGTATTTCAAAATGCGTGTAAAAGTGGAAGTGCACAGCAAACTAGGAAACAACGTTCAAGATGGGGCGGTGGCTGCGTGCAAGAATTCACACCCCTTTGTGAGCAGGAGAACCTCCCCGGGGGGGGGGGGGGGGGGGGGACTTTACCCTCAGCGCCGGATCTGTCAAACACTTCCGCATGCTTTTTAAAGACCATTATTTGAAGTGTGCCGTATTCACGTGGATAAATATCCCCTTCCTTTTAAGCTAAGGGGTTTCCCCTCAACTATTAATAAAAGAGACATCCTGTGCAAAGGAAAAAAAAAAAAGAAGGAAAAGGAAAAAAAAAGAATTGCACCTGAATCCGTTGAAATTGTGTAATTTTAATTTTGCTTTAGGGTCTCATGATTTCTTCTAATGCCTATAACAAGGGAGACAGAGGGAGACACAGGGAGACAGAGGGAAACGCAGGGAGACACAGGGAGACACAGGGAGACGTGGCAACAGAGAGAGACTGATTGATTGACTGCACCTTAAGAAAACATATGAGGGCTTAGAGTGATAGGGTTTTTCTTACTTGAGAAATAATTCTTTTCTTGCACCAGGCTTCTCAATAAATACCAATACAGAGAGAAAAGTGTGTGTGTGTGTGTGTGTGTGTGTGTGTGTGTGTGTGTGTGTGTGTGTGTGAGGGGGGAGGGGAAACGGATCTGGGGCTTATCTGAAAGTCGCAGGGACTGAGCCGCAGGTAGGAGGCCGCTTGCAGTAGTAGCTGGGGAGGAAGGAGGGTTTGGAGCCGCATGCAAACAGAAGAGATACCTGATTGACCTTTTGCTGACTCTGAGCCACGTGACATGCAGGCCGCCTTCTTAGAGTGATGGCTTTAGAAGAAGATGTTAAATTTAACCTCTGGCGCAATGATAAATTGACAATAAAAAATTCAATGGCTTGGTAATTACCAATCACTTTGGACATCGGCAACATTTTTCAGCTCTGTCACTGTGCATTGGCACAAAAGCTTCAGCTGGAATCCTCCCGCTCTTCCTCTTTTTAACTTTGTTTTCATGATGCAGATTAAATCTGCCACCCTATTACTGATTCATTTTCCTAATTTTTCATGTCTGCACCATGCCCCAGCTGCACCAGGCTGATAATTGTGGAGCCCAGCCCTGATGATTAACATCAGAAGAATTAATTATGCCTGCCATTAAAATTCCGAGTTGCACATGGTGATCAAGAAAAATTAAGTTTCTCTAGGCCTCTAAATCATTTCACCTTTGCAGGGAAGGATAGCGCCTGGACAGCTAGGCTGCAGCCTGTGGTTCCTGCCGAGGTCGAAACCACATGCCCTTTGTGTAATTCAACCAAGGCTTTTCGGGCTAGTTTTCGTCCAGGATTTGGAGGGAAAGATTTAATGCTTGGAAAAATAAAGGGAATGGGAAAGATAGTCTTAATCTTTTGCTTTGAAAAGGAGGTAAAAATAGTACTTTCTCTGCAGCTCAGATGCTTTTCCTGAGATAGCTGCTAAGCTAATTTGTAGAGGCGTGCATTCCACGGAGGAAAGCAAGGCGACCCTTGGAAGGCTGATGAAATGAGGGTGGTGGCAGAGGCTCGGATTGACAGTCACTCTAAGGGGGAGGACAGGAAATGTTCATTCAAGCTGACAAAGGCGGTGGCATTTCTTGGAAATAAATTGATGACAGAATAAAAACAGATTCCTCAGATCTTTAGGCTAAATAATAACGAGGAAAAGAAGCCAGTTGACTGACGCATTTCCAAAATGATTGTTGCATGAGAAACCCGAAATGTATTCAGTCTACCCTAAGGTACAAAATTTACTAGAGCTGTGGAGAGTCAGATGCTGTTCATTTATCATGCTCTCTTTCTACTCCATGTTCTGTTTCTAAATTACCATAATAATGTATATTACAGGCATGGCTTTCAAAGTCTACAAAAGGAGTCATATTTTGATGAACGGATGTAAATATCTTACACCAAATGGTAAATCTCTTATTCACCTCTATGCAAAGAGTATGCATAAGCTATGCATCAAATCGGTTTCATTTATTATGTTTAAAAAGTGATACCATAAGACAACTATTTCAATAGATGCTCTTGTTAATTTGGGGGACTGGTAAATCTGCAGGGGCAAGTTAACCATCTACCCACTCCAGGTGATATAGTAAGGGGCAGGCAATAGCGAAAAGTTAATTTTAATGTTGGCTACATTAGAAAAAAAATTAAAACCTCGTCTGTTTTGAAGCTGGTGTGCCTTCCCGGGAAGTTTTTGACTTTGTGACATGACAAAATTTCCAGTGTAATGATCTGCTAGCTTCAGTAGCATATTCCTTCTATGTCTCGAAGCTACTGCCTGCCACAGGAACACAGGTACTCAGATGGCTACCTCTGCACACTAAGGCAGACTGATTGCAAGCTGGCTTTTCTGGCCGGGACTTTTCAGAGTTGATATGACGGAGAAGTCTACTGGAATACTGAAGTTTGAAAAGTCAGAGACCCCCAAAGACAGAGGTGATCAAAGGAGACAGCTCATCAAAACTCCTTATACTTTTCTTGGCAGTGACTGAGCAGACTTTAAAGAGACCGTTTCCGGGAAAGATTCAACTCCTTTAAGGAAGCCTAAAAACAGAAGGAAAAGCTGGCTATAAGCATTTGAATCTTTCTTCATTTAAAAAAAAAAAAAAAACACTAGAATTAAAAATTGAAGTGAATATTGAGATATATTCTCTTCTAAATAATAAGCAAATTAAAGATGCAGAATGTGAAGCAACAGAGAGAAAGGAGGAAAGGAGAAACGCAGGGGGAGGAGGACCGGAAATAAATATCACTTGTGCCCCAATATTATTCAGATTAAATGCCCAATATTATTCAGATTAAATATACATAACGCAACATCTAATAATTCAGAAGTGTTAATAAGTAGCGTCAGAAACAGCAGTGTGACCCTTACCACTGACATTACCACGGGTGCAGATCCAGATGGTGGCTCAGAAGACATGTCTGTATTTCTCTCATAGTTTAGGGAACCAGTAGATGTGATGTGAGGAAGACATTCTCCAGCACAGGAAGCTGTAAGAAAATAGATGAGAGGCTTCCTGTAACTATTAAATAATGAGAGTGGGATAAAAAGATGCGAAGACTCCCCACCTGCACTCACTTCCCCTTCACACAGACTAATTTCTTAGTCAATGCTAAGTAAATAGGCTCCTGTTTGTAGCAAGGAAAAGAGGGCATAAGAGAGTAATCCAGGTATCGTAAGTATTAACTTTGATTTTACTTAATACATCATTTCTGATGTATTGTGAATATTCATTGTTACCACTGGCACTTATGCTCTTGCTGGAGGTGGGTGTCGATGGGTGGGTGGGTGGGTGTGGGTGGGTGGGTATGTTCCCATGAAATATATAAATATAACAGTGCTGTTCTCTAATTAGGAAAAATAGTAAGCAGTTCATATTAATTAATTTTATTCCCATTGCTAGTAATCAGCTTTTTTATTACTTAATTTTATTTATGCATTGGTTTTCCGGTGCTATTTTATTTAAGTAAAATGTCCACAATAAGCAGTTCTATCCAGATAGAAACTTGATTAGTTTGTTGTATAGACCTGGGTTCTGTTGGTAACCCAGGAGTATTCTGGAGTATTGGCTATATTTTGGAGTTATTATTTGGGGTAAAAAAAAATGTTCTAAAGTTGATTTTGACATGAAGTGCACACATCTATGTATATGCTTAAATTATTTACTTTATTAATAAAGTGTTTATGTGAAATAAGTCTCAATAAAGCTATTTATTGGGAGCAATTCTTCCCCCTTTCTTTTTGACAAAAGTTGGGTTTGTTCTGCAATTTCTTGACTCAGCAAATATTACTGGCCACCTTCTATATGGCAAGCTTTGTCCTACAAATTGAGGATGCCATTAACATGGCACACAAGAGTCCTGTCCTCGTGAAACTTACTCATCTAGGGAACAGAGACAGGCAAGTCAGTCTTGGTAATCATGGTAAGAAACAAAGCCGTGTGAAGTGATTGGTGTGAACGGTGGTGGATGCTCTCCATGTTAGACTAGGGCGAAGGTATCTTTGAGGAGGTAGCATTTAAGTTGAGAATGACAAGAAGCAGCAATTCGTGGAAAGATCTGGGGACTAACCTACGCAAAAAGACAAGTGCCTTGAGACGTTAACAAGACTAATGTCTTCCAAGAAGGGGCAGCTGTGTGTAGAGTAAGCCAGCTGTCACAAAGTCCTCAAAGGACAAAGGGGATGGAAGGGAGATCTTGTCAGAGACCTTCATAGCAGGTCAGTGGTCAGTAATCTGAATGATTACAGTGCATCTGTATAAACCTGGAGACTAAGTCCGAGAGCAGAAGACGGAGGTTTCCAATTGTTAAAGAGGTAGGCACGAAATGGGATGGGCTCAGGCAAACGAGGGCATCAGCCCACCAAACAGAAAAACCAAGATCTCACTCTAACATGCAATGGGAAGCTGCTGGTGGGTATTAAGCTGGATTATGGAGAGTCTGAAAATAACCCCTCCAAGGGGTCCCCAGAGCTAATTTTTGATTAGAGAGATTAGGAATGGAAATGGCACACGCAGGTGGCAGGCAAGTTTGGCATCCACTAAGAAACCTAGAGGTGTCTCTAGCCTCTCCACCACACAGGGCTGTGTTACAAGAACCCTTGCAGCAAGACCGACCAGAATTACTCTCCTCCAGCAGCTTTAGGGTCAGTTCCAGGACATGAAAAATGTTTTTGCTGAATCCCCAGGGTTCTGTGGCATACCATATAGCAGAAAGCATTTGGGCTTGGAGAATTTTCAGAGCAGGTGCTGCCAATCAGCCACTGTAACCATGAGAAGGGTCAAAAAAAAAAAAAAAAAAAAACCCGCTCCCAAGCAACATCTGCCCAGAACATGGGAACTCTGTGCTTCCCTGGGGACTATCAAGAAAGAATAAGTTATAAAATACATCCCTAATCAACTACCAGGAATTATGGACCCAGTTTACTGACTTTTGGAACTTAATCTACCCAAGCTAATGATTTTCATTTTAGCTGAGTAATGCTGGTGTGTGTAGTCTCTCTGGCTCTAGATAGACATCACAATGTCACTAAATCAGTGAGACACACGTGGTAACAACCAACCACTTGCCCGTGAAATACGCCTTGACACAGAATCTAAGAATGGGGTGGGGATGGGGAGACAGCTCAGTAGGAGAAATGCTGACTGCCAAGCACGAGGATCTGGGATCAGGTCCCCAGCATGCATGTAAAAACTTGGCACAGTGGCTTGCTTTTGTAACTCCAGTACTTGGGTGGGGGTGACAAGGTGGGGGTGACATGGGCAGATCCCAAGAGGCTCACTCTGGCTGAAACAGCAAGCTCCAGATTCAGTGAGCAACCTTGTTTGGGAAATGAAGTGGGAGGAAGTAGAAGAGATACCCAGCATCCACTTCTGACCTCCACACGTACACATGAGCACACACGCTTGTGCAGAGACACACATCCACCACAAGCAGACGTGGGGAGCAGAAGAAAGGGGAGGAGGGTGGGAGCCTTAGAGCTAGCTGTGGTAGCTCAAGCTTGTAATACCAGCTAGCCTGGACACACATCAATGTCCAGGCCAATCTAGGTGACTTATCAAGATCCTATCTAAAAACAAACAAACAAAACCCAATAATTCCAGGCCTGCTGACTTCACTCTGCAATCCCAACATTCAGGAGACTGGTGCAGGAGAGCAGCTGTGAATTCGAGACCAGCCAGGGCTGCATAGTGAGCTCATATCCAACCTGGGTTACAATGTCAGACTCTGTCTCAAAAAAAAAAAGAGAGAGAGAGAGAGAGAGAGAGAGAGAGAGAGAAAAGAAAAGAAAGGGGTAAAATATAAAATAAATTTAAAGGGCTAGGGATAAAATCAGTGACAGAATGTTCGTCTTGAGTTCAGCCCCCAGTACTACAAAAACCAGTAAACATGATAGACAGACAGACAGATAGAACATTGGAGGAATTCCAACTCCAAAAAGCGTTTTCAAGGCCCTTAAAATTTTTTTGAAGGAGCCGATAGCATAGCTCAGTAGTTGAGAGCACTGGTTGCTCTTCCAGAGGTCCTGAGTTCTATTCCCAGCACCCACATGGTGGCTCACAACCGTCTGTACCGCCAACCCCAGGGATCCAGTGCCCTCTCCTGGCCTCTTTTGGCACTGCATGCAACTGGTGCACAGACATACTTAGAGGCCAAAAACCCTCACACATAAGATACCATATTTTTAAAGCACTTATGGGAAGCAGGTTCCTAACAGTTATGTTTTAGAGTGCCGACTTCCAGCAGGCACCATAACGTATTCCTCGACTGCTCAGGTCGTCTGTAACCCTTCACCACAAATTCGCAAAGTGTATGTTATTCCCATTTTACAGATGAAGAAACAGAGGCATCTCTCTCTCCCCCATCATACCTTAATAAACCTCACACTTGTCTGAAAGTCGGTCTATTTGTAATCCAGATGCCCCCTACTGTTGTCCTCTGGTGAAGCCAAGCATGCTTTGATGTTTACAGAAAATGCAAATGTTTTGCACGCTGTGAACAGCCCCTTGGCAATTATCTATGAAGACCCAAGGAAATGTCAAGTCACTGCAACACGCACATTTGCTTTGCTGACTCTGTGTGCAGCAGCACCTCCAGGTGCCTCCATGGTTGGCTTTGTAAGTTCCAATTTACATACACTTGTTCAGGAATGCCCTTCTGGGGGTTCTGCAGGCCAGATTTACAGCCTGTCCTATAGCATATCTTGTGTTTCCTCACATCCTATCTCTTTGCACAAAACATTTATGTTCCCAGGTGGTGACCATAAAAAACCTAAGAGCTTCAGCAAATATGCTAAGACTTCTTTTAATAGTATTGTTGACAAGTGTGTGTGTGTGTGTGTGTGTGTGTGTGTGTGTGTGTGTGTGTGTCCTTGCCTGTGCATGTGGGAGCATGTGTCTGAGAAAGTCAGAGGTTCATACTCACGTTGAATTCCTAATGGTATGAGATGCCATCCCTGTGATCCTAGAGTTAAGCCCTGATGGATGTGATTTGAACTGACTGCAGTTTCTCTTATAAACAATACTGACTACACCTGTACACACATTTCACATTTTTGCTCAAGTATTCTCATCAAGTGAATTTCCAGAAGTGGAATTTCTAAGGCATATATACATCCTTAAGTCCCATCACCAAATGGTCAACAGAATACATTAGACCAGTTTCTATTACTATCACAAATTTATAAGAATGTATTTTTCCTTATTTTCCTATCAATATGGACCATTTTCAACATTTGTGTATTTCATAGAAGAATATATATCTCATTTTTTCAATTTATGGTTCTTTGAATATTCATAACCTTTAATAACTCTTCATGTAACTTGGTCAATCTCATTGTTATGTTGCCGTTTTTTTACTTATGGGAGCTCTTTATGTACTAGAGATACAATCTTCTCACATCATGTGGCAAATACCTTTGCCCAGTTCGTCCATGTCTTGCCTTTGTTTACGGAGTGTGTGTGTTTCTACTACGATATTGTTCCTAAGTGTTTTCCTTTATGATTCAGGCTTTGGTAGCATTTGCTTTTGGTATTTTGGGTAATTTATAAAATCCCAGCTGGGTTTCTCATTTGTCAACAACAAAATGTCACTGGAAATCAGGACTTCTGAAAAACATATTTTAAACTGTTACACAACCATAGACCTTTTCACAACTAGAAAAAAATGAATGATGATTTAAATTAACTTTATCAATTTTGCTGAAAAGAAAATGATCAATTTTTTTTTAAATCCTATCCATGTCAATGAGCAGGTGACATTTTTGCTATTCTGTATTTACCACCTGCAATAACATAATCACAATAGTTACACCCAATTTGTCAAGAAAATGATTTCACAAGCTACTGGAGAACGTGGTGTAAGCATCACTGCTTCGGGCTATAAGAAGGGATCTGGCTGGAGTCTGGATGACAATGTTTCGATGATGACCACATAGAGGATAAAACAACTAAAAATCTCTCGCTTCCATTGGCAGGGAAGGCATTCTAGATGTTTCCCTTTTCGTTCCCGGAGATGCTACTTAGGAGCCTCCTCATTTGTAAACGTATAACAAGAACAGCACATCCTCGGAGATGAACTCCACACAGCCACACCATTCACGGACATGGAGCTGCCCAGTGAGCCAGTATCTGAGCCCTGGAGCTTTTCATTCCTCTTATTATTCATCTAGACCTCTGGTCAGAAAGGTAGAGTCTGCACTATGCATATAGCCCCTGATTTCACGATGCCTGTTCAGCTCCCTCCATAACTAACAGCAAGAAATAACGAAATAATATGAGCAGTATGAGTCAAAAGATCTGTTCTAACAAAAAAAAAAAAGCGGGGGGGGGGGGGGGGGAGTGGTTCTCAGCTTTGTAAGTAAAACAAAATACGTATATGTGTGTGTGGGGGGTGTTTTCTTGTTATTTGTATCTTACTATTAAGTGCTGTTTTTAAAAACAAAACTGTCAGATTATACCAGGCAGTGTTACAGTCACCTCATTCACAACTGTAACTTAGAGCTGCTTTGGTACTGGGCAGAAGTGACCTGGGCTCAGGTATATGGGTATCCACAGAAAGCAAACACGAGTCAAGGTTATAAAGAACTTGCCGGAGGAAGGGTGGAGAGAGTCACAGGGCATGGGGAGGGGGATAATTCGAAGATCACAACAGAAAATACGGTGGAGAAGTAAAATCGCATCAGAGAAGAAGAGAGTGAGTATCACTGTGAGAGGAGACAGCGAATGGAGGCTGAGTCGGCTTTAATGAAACAGCCCTGTTGAACAATGTCTCCACGGACAGGGTGGAGCTGAGCTGTCCCGTGTGTGGAGGGAGAGCCAGCAGAGTTGACTGCCTTGGGGGGTCACTGAACAGGAGAGACAGCGCTGAACCACGAGAGGAAAGAAAGTGTGAAATGGATGTAAAGGAAAGTTCCCTGAGGGATGGGTAAGCCGTTCCCACCCCGAGTCTCAGTTTCCCTAAGTCAAATGTGGGGAAGTTGGTTTTTCAATAGGAAAGTTGCTTATAGAGCTGAGGATAAGGGGTTACAGCCACATGATTCCATATTGTCAGCCTCACCCTCATCAACACTCATTATCCTGTACAGGGTCGGCAAAGGAATGTGATTTTAGAAAGAAGGACTGGGGGAAGGGTTTGGTAGAGAAAAGGGGGGAGAATTTGGAGGGAAGGGGGCAGAGAGAAAGGACCAAAATTAAATATGTATGGAAACTCCCTATGAAAACCTATTGCTTTGTAAACTAATTTTTTCAACTTTCTTTTTATTTATTCCTTGTGTCTTTCACATCACGCCTCCTGATCCCACCCATCCCTAATTTAAAAAAAAAAAATTAAGAGAATAAAGTGGGAGAGGAAGAAAGGGAAAATCGTCATGGAAGCTGCAGTGTCATGTTGTAGAATATTAGTTTAAGATGTGTTACATTCATTTATGCTGTGGAACATTTGTTTAATGATACAAAGATGTGTTGCATTCTTTTATGTTGCATTTGTTTAACTCTGTGAAGCTGTGTTACTTTGCCTGTCTAAAACACCTGATGGTCTAATAAAGAACTGAACGGCCAATAGTGAGGCAGGAGAGAGGATGGGTGGGGCTGCTAGGCAGAGAGAATAAATAGGAGAAGAAGAGGGGGAGCGAGAAAGGAAGAGAGAAGATGCCAGGTGCCAGCCACCCAGCCACACAACCAGCCACGGAGTAAGAAGAAAAGAAAGGTATACAGAATAGAGAGAAATAAAGTTCAAAGGCAAAAGGTAGACAGGATAATTTAAATTATATTTTTTTAAAAAGCTGTCTAGAAATAAGCCAAGCTAAGGCCAGACATTTATAAGTAAGAATAAGTCTCCGTGCATTTATTTGGGAGCTGGGTGGCAGGCCCCCAAAGAGTGAAAAAAACAACTACAGTGTAATAAAGTGAGTCACGCTTTTATCCATACATTTTTACATGCAGGCCTTCATTGCAAAGATGCATTGGTCTGGTTGGAGGAGGCCCCTGGACATCCCACTGCTGCCCTGTGTCATGGAGGTCCTGCAGCCTTGGGGCCTCAGGACCAACCCCCACCTCTGTGCTCCAGTAGATCACAGATGGGGTAGATGTTGGGGTGGGCCAATGCACAACCCTGGTTCTGGGCCTGGGGAGTTGCAGGGTTGGTCAGCCCACCAGCTCTCCCCCGTCTTCACACCAAGGTGAGTGCTCCAGCATTGCCCTGGCTAGTTCATCCCTTGCAGTGATGAGCAAGGGCCAGGGCCAGTTCTCAGGCTTTCGCATCCTCAGGGTCAGCTCTCCCATACCTGGACCATCAGGGCCAGCTCTACTGTGTTGCCCAGGGGAGGTGCAGGGACTGCTCTCCTGAGTGCTACAGCTGATGAGGGGCAGGGACAGCCCTCCTCCTCTTATGACCTCAGGGCCAGCTCTTCCACCTGCCTCAGGCATTGATGGGGGGGGGGGGCGTGGAGCAGTTCTCCCTGGCGCATGCTGCTACGTGACAGATGAGTAATGGAGACAGCTCTCCCATGCTCACAGCATCAGGCCTGGCTCGCCCACACCCCTGTTCTACTGTGCTGCCCAGGCGAGGTGCAGGGTCCACTTTCCTGACTGCTGCAGCTGGGAAAGGGGAGTGTCAGCTCCCTTGCCCACCACATGGGGAGAGGGGCGCATCTTTCCCTTGCCCTCCCTTGACCACCACATGGCAGACAAGGAGGGTGTGGCCAGCTCTCCCACTCTCCCACCCTCAGGGCCGTCTCCCTAGCCTCCGCCAACAGAGACTGCCTAGGTGAGGAGCCGGGCCTGCTTTCCTGAGTGCTGAGCGGGTAAGGGGGAGCGTCAGGTCACAAGTGGTAAGGGACAAGGGGGGGGGCATCTCTCCCCAGCTCACACAGCCCCGCGTGTGTGCGCGCGCGCGCGCGTGGCAGACAAGTAGTGTGGACAGCTCTCCCATGCTCACAAGTTCGAGGCTGGCTCACTCACACCTCTGCCAACAAGGTTGGCTCTGTTGTGCTGCCCAGGCGAGGCGCAGGCAGGGCCTGCTCTCCTGGTGTATAAATTAATGTTTTAAATGATTGAATTTAAAAACAGAAGAAGAACAAATGGTGATTGTATAAACGAATGCACAATGAATCATGATAAAAATTATTATATACCCACATGAACATGATGTACTACAGAGCCTGGAGACCAGGAGAGAAATGGTGTGAGCATGGAAAACCAGTACTGAATTAAAACAAAAACAATCATCTATAAAAAAACGATAAGGACCTATATTTAGGAGGCAGAAACACAAAGAAGAACTTGGAAAGAATTGCAGCAAGTCTTCAAGTGATTTTAACTTATTGCGATCTCCATCTAAGAGCCAGGTCAAGTTTAAGTGGTCTGATTAAATGTTACAGTCATTCATTCACGTGGAAAACAGCTATTGCTCCCCAACCACCTTTCTGGCCCCAGGGACCAAGGTAAATTTTACATTTATTTCTCCCAAATTTCTGACTGATCACATAGAGCCCTGAACCCTGACAGCCCAGCTCACACTATCATAATTACCATCCTTGATTACCAAAATAGCCTGGCATTTAGGAAGAGAACGTAGATTTTAAGGCTGAGCGGCATCAAAACGGTCCACCTGTGTACCTGCTGGAAACATTAAACAAGCAATTAAGCCCCTCATCTCCAGTGACTCCACATGATTTGTCCAGGGGCGCCAGTTCTCCCCACAGGCAGCGCTGTTTCAAGAAACCTGAATTCGGTGAAGACAGTGAAAATTTATACATGCATCCATACATACAGTATGTGTATGTGTGTATCCTGAGTCAAAAGTTCTCTAAATCCAAATGTGAACATACAGTTTAATTTTATGACATTTTAATTCTGGCCTCCAGACTACCAGGCACTTGGGACCCTAAAACTCTACGTCCTGATTAGCTTTCCCTCGTATGCTGGCTAGTTTTATGTCAACTTGACACAAGCTAGAGACATTTGAGAGGAGAAAACCTCAGCTGAGAAAATGCCCCACCAGACTGGCCTATGGGCTGGCCTGCAGTACATTTTCTTGACTGACAGTAGGGAGAGAGGGGCCAGTCCATTGTGGGTGGGGACGCCCCTGGGCTGGTGGCCCTGCGTATTAGAAGAGACCAGGCAGAGATGCGGAAGAGCAAGCCACTAAGTAATGTTCTTCCATGGCTACAGTTCCCGCCTCCAGGTTCCTGCTTTCTTTCAGGGATGGATGATTACCTAAAATAAACCCTCCCTCCCCAAGCTGTTTATGGCCATAGAGTTTGATCACAGCACTACAAACCCTATCTAAAACAGCCTCAACACACTGCAGCAAATCTGTCCTCAGGAAAAACAGGGCCCGTGGTCCCTTCTTCCTCCCTTCCTTCTGGAGGGCCTGTGGTACATCAAGCATGGCCCTGGGTTAGTCACCGAAATGAACCAGACAGTCCATACTTGCATTGGAAAATTGAGGAGTACTTCTTATTAGAGCCATCTATTTTACAAGCCTTCCTAAGTAGGGTCCCACCTTTCCTGGGATTGCCTTCCAATCATCTCATCCCCATGCCTCACAAACCTCAGAGTCAGAGCAACAGTGCTATGTGTTAACGGGATTCCTGCCGCTTCTGCCTCTCCTGGCTTTCATCTTTCAACGCCTGTATTAGTTCCTTTTCTCCGTGTCCTGATGGATACAACCTAAGGAAGGCAGGAAGGATTTCCCCGGGTGCTCGGTTCCAGAAGTTAGTCTGCTGTGGCAGGACAGGCGTGCTGGAGCATCTCTACGGTGACTGGAGTGTGCCAAGCCAGTTCCTCACAGCCGAGAAGATGAGGAAGCACAAATACAGCGGGACATCAGGACAGGCTAGACCCTTCAAAGGCCTTCCTCGAATGACAGATTTCCATCAGCCATGTCTCTGGTCCACCATCTCCCCAAAAAGTTCCTCCTGTTGGGGACCACATGCTCATACACAGGAGTTTGCAGGGAACATTTCATATTCAAATCATTTGTTGTTATAAACCACTCGTTTCCAATGCTGCTCACCACTTGAAATATTCTAACATGGGTTTAAATTCTGACTACATTTTTCTGGCTTTGGGGACGTCAGTGTTTTCCCTGAGTAAATGAAAATAAGAATACCTACAGGCCAAGGACACCCAAAGAATTAAATGAATTAGTATGCATGAAAGCACCCAACAGAAGTATGTGGATGGCTTTCCTCAGCAATCCTGAGAATAAAAGCCTCCTCCTAAATCCTCGGGGCCTGGTGACATCTGCACTCCCTCCCTGCCTCCCGTCAGAGGCTGCAGTGGCCTTGTTTGCCACTTCCTCACACCTGGGACAATGTCTGGCTGGGGCAAGTGACGGCCGCCACGCCACGCCACATAATCGGTTGGCATTAGTAGCTGAGCTTAAATATTCTGCTGAATTGACAGATTCATCAGGCATTCAGATTGTACCTCCACACTTAAAGGAGAGTGCAAGTCTGGGTTTCTGCAGAATGATCTGCATCTTTTGTATTGTTTAGGGGCAAGTGCAGAACCCCCAAAGATTTATGTTTAAATAGTGTTCTCTTAACTTCACATTGCTCTCTATGCTCAGTGGTTACGAAGCAGTTGTTAAAGCCAAACCAAAAGAAAATGTTTTTGCAATGAAACCACATCATTGGGATACAAAGAGAAACAGAAAGTTTAAGGGTTAATGAGGAGTCAGCTGAGTTTTACCGAGGCTCCCTTCAGCCAATATTCATTCCCAGTATCTCTACAACCTCACAAGGATGAAAACCGCAAGCCTGCACCTTCCAAGAAATGAGCCAGGGTGAAGGACTCACTTTTCTAGGCCATTCCCACTATAAAACTTGGTCTTGGCTCTCAAGCTAAAGCAACTGGAGGAAGCTTCAGGTCCTTCTAGAGAATCATGAAGCTGGCCGGCAGCCTCTTGCTTCTGTGGGACTGATTTTGTTCTGATACATCAACGACCTTCCTCGGCTCAGTAAAACTTCCCTTGCGTTCCAATCAGTCTTAACCAGCTTCACCTAGTCTCGGCAGCATACAAGCAGAAGCTACCAGGAACTCCACCCGCTGGTGCACAGGGCAGCCGCCGAATCTCTGGGGTCCCATCCTGACACCCATGTCCCCTAGAGTGGTTCTCCACCGGTTCCAGAAACCCAGAGACTGTTCACAAGAGGGTAATCTGCCTACATGGATGAAGTCTCTTGCCCCTCACCTGATGAATGGACGTAGCTACTCCCCAAGAAGTTGAAAAGCACACATTCAAAACACACATTCTCAGACATGCTCACTCACAATGGGAATTGCTCCACATGGGAAAACAAGGCTTTCCCACTGAGGACTCAGAGAGACTATGAGGGTCACAGGTACTAGGAGAGAGGCGCTGATTGGACAGAATCTCAAGACACACTTGGATGCAATTGTTCTTTTTTCTTTCTTTTTTTTTTTTTTCCTTCAGGAAAATCCTCCAGAATGGAGAGCCAATATCTCCTTGCCCCATTCTAGTAAATTCTGTCCATAACACATTACACTTCCCCGGAGACATTTAGAGAGTACCATTCATTTAATTGCCTGGAAAACCCAAGCCAGAGTAGCTAGAGCTTGGACCTCTATTTGTTGGCTGTCTACAGATTTACAATGTAGCAGCATGTGGATCTTCAGAGCCAACGTGTTAGAAATCTAAGGTGCTTATTCGACCCGCAGAAATACAATGGGCAAGAGCAGGAAATGCTTCAGAGTCCCCAGAAGGCATCAGCCCCAATTACATTCCTACACATGTGTGCAGCCCTGAAGCTGTTCATTAACATTTGGAAAATTCTTCTGGTAAATGTCTTCATATCCAATTTAGGCTTCTTTCTCCTTCCCCCTACCACCCTGGTTTCATAGACAGGCCACGGTAATGAGCTATATAAACGTAACTCCTTAAATGAAGAATGTCATCACTTCAGAGTACAAGAGAGCGGTGCTTGTTGCGTGTACGTCCGCAAACCACACTTGCTGTCTGTTAGAGTTTGTAGCAACTTTTAAATCTGTCATCACGGCATGAATTTCATACTAAGCCCCTTTCCTGGTGCTCGAGCCAGGAAGTAAGAGGGGAACAGGCTGTGTCATTTATGGGCAGACTGGTATCGGGTCAAGTGTGACATCATGCTCTGCTGGGCCCTAATGAGGTGAGAAGGCAAGCTTGCAGCAGCGTGGCACTTTGTTTAGTGGGGGGCTGTATTTCAGCTTATGATAAAACCCAGTCTAAGGATACGGACCACAGGTTTTTCCCAGCCTCGAGCAAGGGAAGAGCGAAGGGGAGAAAAGGAGGGAAGCCCCTGAAGAATTTGGCTAAATAATAACAATAATAACAAATAATATAAAAATACATAAAAAGGGCCAGGATAGGCTCTAAGCAGGGTAGTTCCCTGGCGTCTGTAGGGGTCACATGTATTCAACTAGCATAGTAACACCTCGAACAACTGGCTTGAGTTTGGTCTCCTCGTTCTGTTCGTACTCAAGCAGACAAGAGGAAACTAGACTCGGAATGAGTGTGTGTACGTATGTCTACTTCTTTAAAAAGCAAGATCCTGCTTTCAATATCGTAGGAGTTCTTCACTTGACCAAATGTTTCCATCCAAAACAGTAAGAACAAACCACCTTGGTCTCTCCTTGGGTATCCATGTAGTTCCCTACTCAACATTTGAATTCGTGACTAACCCACAGAGTAAAATATCAATGTGTGTGGCAAATGTGACCAGGCAAAAGAAGTTTAATATCCAATTGTTTTTCTGAAAGTGGAAGAATGTGTTTCTATCCACAGACTAGTGCTGCTCTCCGTCTTGACAGAGGAGTTTCCCTTTGCAGTGGGTAATAGGGAAGGCAGACACTCACGACTGGTCTCGGTTCTGAAAATAAGCCACTGCTGAGTTCTCAGCTTTCAGCAAGACCACCACCGTGTCAGCCCCGCCAGGCTCAGGAACAGATGGCAAAGAGAGGAGAGGAAGAGTGCAAGAGCCAGAGTGGAGGTGGTTCCACAAAACACCATCTTCTGCTTGGGATGTGACAGTGGCGCCTATGAAGTCCCAGTAGCCATGGTCACCGGCTCAAGAGTGGACCTGTCAACCCTGCGTCGTGAATAGGGAAGGGACTCACGTTGCCTCATCCCACTGAGACGCTGTTGACAGTCAATGGCTTCCGTGGGGGAGAGGATCATTTTCTTCAGTGGTGTAGCAACTGTTGAGTTACCCTCAACCCACGCTCACGCAAGCATCAGCCTGCCCAGTAAACCTGAACAAAACAATAGAGCTCCCATGCAAGCCAAGTAGCAATTCCAGATTTCCAAACTATGTAAAGGTGATGAAGCAATTTCTTATGAAATATATGCCCTTCCAGCCTAAAGTAAAATAAAAATTTGTTTATACTGATAAATAATCCCTACCTGGATTTATTACACTTACAGTGGACCTTGTGTTCCAGAGGTGGTCCCTGATAAACAACCAACAATGTGACAAGACAGAGTTGATTCAGAACAGGTAGCAACAGCAACTCAGAAGAAAGCGTTAAGTTCACTGAAAACTCCACCTACTGCTAAGAGAGTGCCTCCCTCAAAGCTGCTGTGTCCATCTCTAAACATCACAAACGCCTTGAACCGCTCCTGAAGGAGCCCAGCCTTCACAGACATGAGGAGGACCCAGAGCTGCACACCACCAAGTCCCATTGGTTCTCTGGAAGAGTTCATTTTTCACATTGCTTTAAATAGTTCTACTTCATTTAAGTGAGAAATTTATTCTAAGTGAAAATATAGCACTATAAAGCCAAAAAATCTACAATTATTCTTTTGTTTTAATTTTCTCAGCTATAATCAGACACACCCCAGAAGAAGAGAGCTGAAGTCTTATCAATTCTTCTTGCCTTTTCTGAAATATTGGTTTCTTCCCACAAGCCCAATAACAGCCCAATATTAATTGGACTCATGCTTTTTTTTTCTCTAATTATGGGCCTGTTAGAAGCCCTGCTTATCTCCATGGTGACCATACAGCTTTTCATCAACTGTAAATTAACCCCTGCTTAGCTGCCTGCCACATCTCGTACATGCTATTTGACCTGCCCAGATGCTTCGCTATGACCACAAAGTAAGCCATTTTTCTCTCTTCACCACCAGGACAATTCAACCACTTAATTCCTCATGTAACTGGAATAATAAATAGCTAAGCGTATGATTCCATAGACTTGGAGGTGGGTATTTTGATCTCACTCTACCATATCCATTTGTGTTTCCTTTAATAAGGTATTTTACTCCTCTGAGCCTTAGTTTACAGTCCCAGGAAATGGGAATAATAATAAAATGTACAGAGAAACTGCTCTGAAGATCATAAATTGTACACAAAGCACTTAACACAATAGTGGTGCATTGTGAATGCCTATAAAGCTCATTGGCTAATTGTTGGTAAAATAATTATTATATAAGAATTAGAAATAAACAAATATCATGTGTGATAAACGTGTCAAAATGGGTTGTTCTTGACAGGAATTCATGGGTAGCCATTATCCAAAACACGGTCCTTTCTCTGCTTAACTATATTTTAAGGCCACATATATTACCTGTAAGGGTAAAATCAGTGGCAGAAAAGAGAAAGCCCATGGAAACAAAATTCAAAGACAGCCAATCAGTCAGCAAAGCCCCCACCCTGTGCGTATACAATCAGCACCAGCTGTAGTCCAATTAAACTTAATCTAGTCACATGCTCATGAGCTCCTCAGAAATTAGAGGAAATCAATTCAAATGCTAATGAGAAAGTCCATAATTTATTATCTGCTGAGGAATGCATGTTACATTAATTTTAACTGTAAACAATTATTTTTATTGCAAGATTAATTACCCCATCTTATACAACTTCCTTTTTTCATATTCTTTTAAGGAATTAGTTTTCAGTTGCTGTTTTGGGGCTCTGTCACAGTCCTTTGGCTTGAGAAAAGTATAATTAATTTAAGGATGCTGCAAATGTTGTTTTCTAGTCTTCTGCCAAAAGAAAGTGGAATAAATGGCTGGGTCAAGCATGGAGAAAAATGGCCGAAGCTCTGGCCAGGATGAAAGACATTCAAACTTCAAGTGAAAGGGAAGGTAACCACACCAGGCTGAAAGGTGGGCTTGTCTTGGTCACTTCTGAACAGTGCATTCCAAAGGTTTCTACAAGCAAATCTGACCTCAGGATTCCTGAACCTTCCACAGTCGATGAGAGCAGCATGGTGTTGCTCTGAGCAACTGGAAAAGAAGAGGTTTGTGCTATCAGAATTCTGCTCCCTGGACAAAGGTGCTCTCACCCTGACTTGATTTCCAAGGCGAATGAAGGCTTAATATGGCAGCTTGTGGGAAATCGTTCTTAAACTGATCTCTCTGAGCAGGGAGAACAGGACTCTAGGCAGCAGGAAGCACACGTCGGCTTGATTCTTTCTGACTGACCATCAGCTTGACTCTCCTGCTGGATAAAATTTAGAGGTTCATTTTCTTTATGGGCACAAGCAGACTAACCATTTTAAAAGTAAATATTTGTGAAATAGCAAATCCATTTGTTTACTTCATTGGGGGCTTTCTTAATTTAAACTTCCAGTGCAGGCAACTGCAAGTCATCGATTAAAATTAAATTAGTTTAAATTAAATCAATAAGCCTAGTGGTTGATTTCAATGGGAATTTGGTTAGAAAATGGAGAAGAGAATTGAGCCCAGGGAAGATTCAACTGCTAATTACTTATAAAAGTTTAGCCTTAAAGGGTAATAAGCATTTGACCCAGGAGTGGAAATAGAGGACGAGGGTTATAGCTATGGCAAACCTGGTCCACGACCTCAGCGAAAGGCTTAACCATGACTTCCGGTCATGGGAATCGAATCCTGGTTGTCCGAATACATCCCAATCTGATCATTTCTCGTTACTAAGGCCTGAATGGCCATTTGAGAATGTAGACCAATCATCTGGGCTAGAGAAGAGAGGGTGAAAAAAGAACTTTCCCCAAAGCATACCACTCTGTATAGCCAAACGGAAAGCAAAGGAGTCTTGCCCCCTACACAGACCTTTGTGATTTCTAGTGACTGCACTGGCAAGTCCCTGCCAGGAGACCATGCGCTACTTATCAGAATTACATATAGTAGCTACAAAAATCAGGAAGTGCTTGGAAGGGACAGGCTGTGCTGATAGAGGTCACACCTGGTTTTAATTTGATTGTCAGATGTCATAGAGTGGACTTGTAAGACTTAACTCCATTTCTACTCCAAACCCATAGGGAATCATAGCTGATTTATTTTAGCAAGGAGTTCCATGCTCTCGATTTCTATTCCAATTTCTCTGCTTAATAAAATAAGATGTCATGTGTCAAGTTACAGTGTGGGAATTATTTCAACAACCCAAAGCTGTTCAACTCACCTCTAAAACTTGCCACAAAGCCAAGATCTACCACAATGCGTTAGGATTTGTCACCCTGGAAACGCTTCCTAGTTCCTAACCAACTTATGGGTGGCACATGAGTAGAACACCATGAAGGATTTCTAAGCTTTGCACCTCTTTGGTTTAATCCACACTAGGCTTTACCATCCATTGAATTGCCTAATAACTAAATTCAAGCTACTCTGGTTTGTTTTGGTTTTTTGCCAAATACCAAAATGAAAGAAAACTTATCATGAGCTAAACTTATGGTCATTTCCATTTCTCAAACTATAAACTTCAATGCCAGCCTCCACAAAACACACGGGCGAAGGCCACCATTAATTTCATCATTTCACATAACAGAAATTTGCATTCCATTAAAGCTCTCTGATATATGGCAATCGAGACATCCATGCACACAAGAAGTTACACATGTGTAATAGGAGTGTGTCCTGCCCTGGATGTGTTTTCTATAGTGGGAACTGGCAATAACTTCTCTTCAGAGAGGTGAGTGGGAACATGCCCAACTCTGATCAATTGCACATGTACTTCATAGATCTCAAACCAATGAAGTAGAAAAGAAACTACTTTGGGCAGAGTCTATAGATCATAAATGTGATGAATGGACCCCATCTGTAAGAGCTTATATATTCTATACATAAAGGCAGTACTCCAGTGCACTACCCTAAATCTCTTGTGTCAGATACATACCCTTCATGTCAGGCACATATAGAATGTTCTGCAGAGCACTCACTTCTGCTGAGTTAATATGTTCTGGAATAAACCCAGCTCAGGAGAAGCAGAGAGATGCTGTGTGTAGCCACCTCCTGAGCATCTCTTTATTAAGAAACAAGAAGTCCCAAACATCTCAACATAAAAAAAAAACCTTAAATTCCAAGTTTCCCAAAGAGAAACTCACTCTTAAAGGAGCTTGAGATTTGGATCTGGTTCAAGAAAGCAACCTTAGATCTTCTACAGCTTTGAGAAGTACCCATCTCTCGGAAGACTGAGGCCATTCACATGTCTCATACAGCTGGACTCTGAAGATACACACAGTCCATCACTTCCCCACCTCAGTGCAAATTCTGTCAACTTCTCTGGCCTTGGAGGGACTTCTGGGCTTCCACCTCCGCTCCAGCCCCAACTGCATCAAGATTTTAAAGCCACCCACACAGGATCGATGGACAGAAACAGAACATCTGGGAGCCTGAGCGAGAAAAGACAGTTTTCATTTGATTCTAAGTAAATTTGTCGTTGCCTGGACCATGAACAAATACAACAAAACGGAACACAGTTAGTGGACCTGGGACCTCCATGTTTTCATAGTATCATTTTTTGGCAGGCACCTCATTTACACTCATCACTACCTCAAGTTTTTTATTGCTAGACTCTTAATAAAGCATGCACATGACTTGTAATTTTAGCATATCCTCCATGACCATTCCTGATATAATTGGCTTTCTTTGTATTCTAGATATTTTACTTTGTGCACTAAAAACAGTTTTTCTAAGAAAGTGTTTATTAGCGTCATCGGGCTTTCAAACAAGTCACATAAAATAGGCACACTGCATCAACACTCATAGCAGAAGGAGGGGAGTGAGGAAGAAAAAAAGAGAAGGAGGGAGGAGAATGTTAGATACAGAATCCCAACTTTAGCATGAGTCTGGAACTCAGTTCCAAAACATGGATTTTACCCGGTCCCACCAAATAGCAAGTTCTAACACCTTAATCATTCATTCTATTGTCCTGCTTCGATCTCTCTGGAAACACGGGTCATTCTCTAGTCCTTCTAGGACTGCACCCTCTCATCTGTTCCCTGATTTATTCATGTTGTAAGTACTGAGTGGCTACATGTCAGGGACCATGTGATGTAGTGGGAGACATAATATAGGGCAAAAGACACAAGTTAGTGTTCCAATAGAGCTTTCACTCTTCCAGGTGGGTGAATGGCTGGATATATATAGGCAGACAGATAGACAAGTGATAGATGGGCAGACAGACAGATAGGCAAAGGGATGTGGCAAGTTATGTAGAATACTGTACTCGGTTGTCATGGAAAGGGACTGTTTTCACTTTCACAGAATTTAACACACAGTTAAACTCTGATATTCGGATGATAGAAAGGGTGACCTTAACATTCAAGGAGCAGAAAATCAGAGTGTCTGTGTGATTAGGGACTATCAGGGCAGTTGGGACATAGGTCTGAGGGGAGAGTGATCGACACCATCAGAATGAGAAGAGAAGGTTATTTTATGAAGGGCTTCCTAGGTGTGAGAACCTTAAAGAAGTTCTGGGTAGTCATCTAAGAGTCTTAGGCAGGAAATTGTCATGATCTGATTTACAATTTTAAAGCCTGTTTTGGCTGATGTATATTGATGAGTGGGGTGTAAAATCACCAGAGAGAGAAGGTTAGTGAATCAGGAGACAATGGCAGCCAGGAGTAAGGTGGTGGCCATGAGGATGAAGAGACGGTGATGAACTGGGATATTTATCAAATTGGGTCACAGCAGGAGACAGACTATATGGCAAAATCAATGTAATCTGAGTTTTTAAAAAGGCAATTTGTAAACGTGATGGTTGACTGTAAAGAAACCTCAAAGGATTGCACAGTAGTCTGAGGCTGCTGCTCCTCCACCCCAGGGAGTGGGAAGCCATGCCGTGGAAATAGTTGAGGCAGCTCCAAAGGAAGTACTGTCCACCTGCAGGAGCTTCTGACAGCCCTAGGCCATGCTAGCCTCAACCCCACCCTCTTCCCATCCTTCAGGCACCAATAAAGACCCACCATTGGCCAAAGGGAAGAGACGTGTGCCACCACACCCGACACCATTCATTCTGTTCTATGTCCCTCCCTCTCAAATATCCCTTTCTGATGCCAACCTGCTCCCCTCTGAGCTGATCTGTACTGTCGTGGTGGGGTCTTAGACCTTGGAGAATATGCAAACACATCCATGGCATATCCGTCTCAGTGCCACAGACAGGACCTGCTGATGTGGACATCGTCTCAAGCTAACAGACACCACCACGTAAGCAGCACAGGCAGATCTTCCGTGGAGAGATAAACTGAGCCTCTGTGTTAGCTGATGAAAATAAAATACCGAGTATCAAGTAAAAATGACTTTATTTCTGGAAAAAAAAAACTGTCTCATGCTTATCATCTGCTGTATCTTGCCTGTTCCATACAGTAGCATGCACAACTTTTCAGCTCTGCCATCAACATGTGATAAATCTTCCCTCTGGGACAGGGTGTATCTCTGTACTTATCCAGAAAAAGAATCTGACTCTTGTCTATATGTTGGGGGGGGGGGTGAGGTGGGGATAGAAAAAGAGGAGGAAGAAAAAGGGAGCACACTGTGAAAAGCCAAAAAATCAATCTTGAGACTTCGATGATTTAACCGGCCACAAAAGCACAGAAATGTATGAGAAAGCATTGATTGATTTTTTTTTTAACTCTGTAATCCTTCCCACCCCATCTATTATTCTGTATGGATCATATTAGCCATCATTATGACTAAGACAAGATAGAACGCTGACATCTGCCTGACATGATATAACTGTAAATGGAATCGGCTTATACACAAAGGCTTTTACCTGGTTATTAATAGTGCTCTCGGTGGGTGATGGACCGGGCTGATATTAAAGCCTCCATCGGCTGCATCAAGCCATTGCAATTTGATTTCAGTCCAAGAACTCCGGGAGGTACTGACTGCACAGTGTCCTGACAAACTGCTCCCGTATCATTCCTGGATCCTCACCCTTTTAAAAGGCTCGTAAAACGTTAGGGGTGGCTGACAGCTTGCTGGCGCTGAGGATTCTAAGTCACTTCTACTGGGCTGTAAGACACCAAGTATGTTCAGAACTCCCTTGGTGACATTCACAGGCTTAATCATCACCAATGTGAGTGCAAAGTCGAGGAAGATTTAGGGCGTACAGCTTTGCAGGTGGCATACGTTGTGGTAAAACATAGATGAACACACACCATGATGTTCAGGTCACTTAGTGACTTTGGCTTTATTCACTTACCTTTAATGAATCAATGAAAAATATTTAGATCTGCGGGGCACCATTTACCTTCTCAGTTTTGTGGGGTATTTAATCACTATTTCTTGTATAAGCAAACCAAATACAGCAAGACAAAGTAAAGTAGAAGCAGTAGATTACTGGTCTTGTTACAGAGATTTAAATGCAGTCCCAGTTAGAAAATGCAAGTTTTCCATCTCTTATTTGATCAAATACTTTCTTTTAGTTAGCAGATATTTACTAAGATATGTGTGTGTGTGCATAAATGTGTATGTGTATATATCACTTTCTAATGAAATATAAACATGGATGAAATTTTTGTCCTTTTGCAGCCAACAGCCATTGACCTCAGAAAAATGGTTGGGAGACGCATAGATTCTCTTCAACTTATAATGGGATGATACCTCAATAAACTCATCGCAAATCAAAAAGTAAGTTTAATATATACAATTTACACTGAACGTCACAGTTTAGGCTAGCCTTCCTTAAACATGCCCAGAATTCTACTACCATAGTAAGGGAAAACCATTTAACACAAAGCTTTTTTAATTTGTTATTTATCCACTTTTGCATGTGTGTGGCATGTGTTTGTGTATGTATGTTCACACGTGTGTGGGTGTATGCACCTAAGTGTGTATGAGGGGGCCGAAGCTGATGCTGGGTGTCCTTCTGGAAGACCACTTCTACTTCATTTGTTGAGGTAAAGTCTCCAAGCCCAGGGCATAGAGATCACAACTAGTCTAGATGGCCGGCTTGCTCTGGGAACCCTGACTCTGCCTTCTGAGTACTGGGATCTAAATTCCTCACAATTGCAAGGCAAGCGATTTATCCACTGAGTCATCGCCTCAGCCACACAAAGCCAATTTTACAATAAACTGTTGAACATATCATGCACTTTATCAGACACATCACAAGAGCGAAACTTAGGGTGCATGAGCACACTTTCAGACCACCGTAAAACTGAGAGTGTGTAATATGCCCGGCAGAGCTCCCCAGACTACACTGGCAGCCGGGGCAGCCACACTATAAATAACAGGCTAGGAGACGGGGCAGGTGGGCAAGCAGGCAGGGGACGGGACTACCTTATCTTTAAAAGCATTTCCTTCTGAAAACTTGGAGATATCATATTGTCCCATCTACCAGGACAAGCTGTTCATTTCTGGGGATCAGTTGTGAGAATTAAATGAGGTTTTAGACAGACAGATAGAACCCAGTGCCTGATACAAAAAACTACAATAAATGTGACCACTGAGGAGGGGAATGTCAGTGAGGATATATTCAGTTGTCCATTACATTTACTCCCTCGTTCAGTGAAACTGAGGCAGAAATGGCAAAGATGGCGTTCCCTCCAGGGAGCTGTTGTTTTTCTTGAACATTCCATTTCTGCCCCTTGGATTAGCATTTCTGCTGCTGGTACTAAGTAAGATACTTGGTACTAGATGGTCCTATCTTCTGGACTCTCTCCTAACTCAGTTTCTGGAGTTTTGATGTTATTGACAGGAGGGCCCAAGAAGTTCCAGGACTCCTGAATAGATGAGGCAGCTCACAGAGCTACAAAGCAAGGGAAATACCCACCTAGGGAGGGCCTGCCTGCAGAGATGCATACAGCTCCTCAGAGGACTGTGTGATTGGGGATGGGGATGTAATGCCTAAACATTCCACACTTCTCACGTGTACTATGTGTGGCTTGTCACATGCCCATGACTAATACACAAATGATCTCTGCTGTCACTGATGAGCACCTCGTCAGAATGCTGGTTCAACACTTGAAAGAGGAGACTTCTGCTTCTGTGAGATGGTCGCGTGCAAATTTGGTGGTCAGTGTTGCTACATTACTGCACATGCTCTGTCCAGTAGCCAAGCAAGAGGCTTAGTCATCTCTTACATCTTATTTAATCCATGCACTTCGTGGTTGCGTAATTTGCACGAAGCGTGATCATGCAATCTATGCTATGCGCATGGGTAGCGTAGCTATGTGAGCCCATACCTGAATGTCGGGGCGGGGGCGGGGGGGATCCAAATAAAGCGGGTCACAGACTCTTCCCCCTCTTCCTCTTCTTCCTCTCTCCCCCTGTACAATCTCCATAGGCCTAAGCACATTCTCCTCTTATAGTGGGTTTTGTTGTGCCTCATGGCTTTTCTCGAGTGGTAAACAGCGCTGCTTAATGAATAACATTGCGCCATGTAAAACTAACAGTCGGCAAGGGTAGTATTCACTCTGCACTCCTATAGACTATCCATACATTACCCATAGACATCTACCTGGAGAAATCAGGAAACACTGGCTGAGCTTTCGGTCTTCACACAGTGGACACAGTGGAGAAAGTGTCAGGAAGCTTATTCTGGGACATAGGACCCGACATCCTCATGTAAAGAGAAGAGAGCAGACTCATGCTGTGATGGCTGAGGAAGGGAGATAAATATGATGGGAGGTGATTCATCTCGACTGGACCCCAAGAAGTGCTCAAATGCTTGGCTAGACATGATTGCAGGTGTTTGGTGAAGGCGTGCTGCGTGGGGATGACTTCTGTGTCAGTGCGTTGAGTAAAGCAGACTGCACTCTGGGGTGTGCATCTGCCTTGACTGCTGCAACCTGTCGGAAGCAGCTTTATGTGTAAAGAGGCAGCGACACAAATCTCTGTACGAAATGCCTCAGTAACAGATTTATGGACAGGGTGGGGTGGAATGGAGTCGGGAGGCTGGCAAGTTTGAGGCCAGTCTGGGCTAAACAGGGAGACCCTGTTTCAAGTAAACAGGTTATACCACCCTGCTTGCGCAGCACGCACTGGGGCTTCAGAATGCTGACCCCACCCCCCCGCTGGCCCCAGCCCCCGATCCTGGCTCTGGGTCTCCACTGGTCTGCATCTTTAGGGCAGGGTTTCCTCACAACAACATCACTGTCCCTCTTCCCTTCAAGGCACATCTGCCACACTGGAGTTGAGCTGTCTGTCCTCTTGTCTTGCCTTCCGAGCTCAATGCTGTGTACTTTATTCACTTGAAAATGTAAAGCAATCAACAGTGGAGGAAGTGGCAGAGCAGGAGATGGGGGAGCCCTGGAGGTCCACAGCCCTGGTCCCGCTCCTCTCTGCCTTGACTCTTGTGGTTGCTAAGTCACCCTAGTTCCCGGTGAAGACTTTCAAGCAGAAAGCCTTGGTTTTTCTGGGGAAATGGTCTAGCTCCATCTAAAGGTGATGCCTCATTACATTCTTTCATCACAGTCATTTATACATGTGGGTGATGACTTTGGTCCCTCTTCAACTGCCTGGAACTCCCCAAGGGTTTTTGGTGGTTGGTATATAAACTGGAACATAAAACCAGGTGTATAGTAGTCTCCGAGAAGAACCAAAGAGTGGAAAGGAATAAAGAAAGTGATTTAGAGCCACCAGAACCAGGAGACCCAGTATATATCCTCTTGTTTCCATGAGGCCACCCTTATATGTCACTAAAAACAGGTCCTTATTATCTCTCCCTTAGCCCCTCTGCTGGGTAAACACCATTAATGCAGACATTGACACTCAGATTAATGATGGGAAGCAATTTATTGAGCTGATATTTGGTGGAGATGTCATTAGCGGGGCTCCTGTGGAGCAACTGCATCAGATTAGATACAGCCTCCCCCAAGAACACAGAGAAAATCATTTAACTGCTTTTCTGTGGCTGTTTATGTGATGTCAGCCCTCTGCTGCCTCTGAGGTGACTGTGAACCTTCTATGACTACTCTGCATTGAGGCCAGCTTGCTCTCTCCTGATAAATATGCCCCATAATAAATCACACTGTTGGAGCCCTGGTTTCTATTGTTGTCCCCGCTCGTGTCTGTATTAAAGACACTAGAAAATTTCCAAAAATGAGACAAGGTCAATAGAGCTACAGGTAAAGCTACAAATAACTTTACCTACAGGTAGCATCTCAAGGGTAGTCTCAGAAATGAGGAACAGAGGTCTGGTATGCTTAGGTGGATTTGCAAATCCGTCAGAAAAAAGAAATATGGATTTTTCACAGATTCTTAGGGAGGAAAAAGTAAAATATCTTCATTCAGGGGAAAAAAAGGCAGAATTTGGGGGAAGAGGATACATGTCCCTTCCTCATTGACAAAGTAGCAGGTAATATATACAGTCCTATGTAAGTGCCAGCCTCCATTTTCCTAGTTTCATTTATAAAGCACTTACAGGCCCAACACACAGACATTTCTCACCTTTCATAAGCTCATTCACTCATTTCCTTAATGTTTATCGGCTTTACCAGCCCTGACTGATGACCAATCCTCCAGATGCCACTGGCTGAACTATGAGATCTAATGTTTCTTGTTGACACTTCCCGCTGTTAGGAATCTCTGTGCGGTGTGTAGAAGGTCTCTAGGGGGCTGGAGAGATGGCTCAGCACATAAGTGCACTGGCTGCTCTTCCAGAGGTCCTGAGTTCAATTCCCAGCAACCACATGGCATCTCACAACCATCTATAATGGGATCCAGTGCCCTCTTCTGGAGTGCAGGTGTACATGCAGACAGAGCACTCATATACATAAAGTACATAAATAAATCTTTAAAGAGAGAGGGAGTCTCTGTCTAAAAACTGACTTGTCTGTCTTACTTATGCCTTTTGGACTTATGGAAAAATCAATCAATCATTCTTCCATCACCACCGCCAGCCCCAGGTACTTTCATCTAACATTAGGTGTCATTGCTATAATAAACATAATAATAAATAATAAAGCAAGTTTTTTCTCTTCTAAGTTATGGACCAGCTGGAGAATATCTTCTTAATCATTCGTCTCTGGAGTTGAAGGGTGTTACTTGTAATTTCACAGCGGTTCCAAGTGCTTAGAGATGCAGGTGGACAGTATTTTCAGGCCTGTTTCTTTCTGTAAAACTCTGCAATCACACCATCAGGACAGCCTCTGATGCACTCATACATGTCACTGACCTTCTTGGCCTGTGGCTGCTCAGTATCTGAGACTCCTGAAATAAAAAATAAGAACAAATAAGCATTGTAAGTTTCACCCTCCAATTAATCTTCAGAGAGCCCGTTTCTCACCTGAATCCAAGCTTCTCCTGCACTACACGTTTGTCCCTGGAATTTTGGAACTAATACTAGCTCAATCTGTCAAGTAAGGGGGGAAAGGGATGTCCTTGAAAGTCGATCTTCCACCTGGAAATTAGTACTGTGGCACGGGCACACATTAAATAAAATGTGATTGAAAAATATTGCTTTTTCCCCCCTACAAGTCATAAAGCAAGATTAATGATCAATTGAAAACTCAAATCAACCGCCAGATGAAATTTCCCCCACTAAACACCACAGCACACATTAACAGATAACTTCCATCACCTTGTTATTTCTCATGTCTACGTCTTCCAGGCTTCCTTCCGGCCATGCCTCGGAGAAAGCTTCCAGGAAGCCCACACCGGTGCCGGGGAACCAGTAACTGTCCAGAGCAATCGAACCATCCTTGCTTGTCATGGGGCTGTTCATTCCTGACCACGCCTGACATCAGGGAGCCCCGAGCTCACACATCAACCGTGGATTCACAGGGAGACCGAGTGGGTACTATCCACCCCCAGAAAGAGCTAAACCAGAAAGTACTGCCAGAAAGCACCGAGGGAACTACCCACTGAATGTATAAACTGGACTGAAAGGGCTCCTCGGCTTAGACTATGAAAGAAGACCCAGGCAAGGGCGCATACTGCATTTAATGGCACCCTTCTGTCACTTCCTCCAATGTGAGTTTTGAAACTGTGATGAATTGGAACAAAATCCATCGAATCAGTGGTTTTCTAATTTGGTTATTTCCAGTTATCCTTCAGCTAATGCCACCTTCTTGATTTGATTATTTCCAGTTATCTTTCAGCTAATGCCACCTTCTTGATTTTATGGTTGCCTTTGATCACAATAAATATTTTAATTTGAAAGTGATCCAAGCTGGGATGTGGTGTACTCCTGAAACCCCAGAACTTGGAAGGCTGAGGCAGGAAGAGCCTGAGATTGTGAAGTCAAAGCTAGGCTGGACCGCGCAGTGAGAACCTGCGTCTGAAAGTGGGGAGGGATATGATTTGACCGTCAAAAATCACTTGGTGATTAGGTGAAATTAAGTTATCAGATGAAGATATGAACAGGTATTTCATGTTTGTTTGGTGTGCTATTCTAGGAATCACAAGAGTAAAAAAAAAAAATCCAATGTGTCTTTAACTGTTACTTATTAACAGACATTCAGTCAAGAATAAGGCAAACAATAAACTGGACAGAGTGTCACAGACCTCATACTTGGATGACTGAGGCAGGAGACCGGGGGTTCAAGGTCATTTGGGGCTACCTAGTAAGTTCAAGGACAGCCTAGGATACATGAGACCATACTTTTTAAAAAGTTAAAGTAAGAAGAATAAAATTAAAGACTCAATATACCTTCTCAGTCTAAATCAAGAATCCAATACATATCCTTCCTTTTATTTAGGTGATTGTGAATCCATGCTCAGCAGGACAACGTGATTTTTTTTCTCCTTTTTCCTCTGGTCTTTCCTGGGTTCCCTGCCTCTTCTAAAAACTGAGTAGTCTTTGGAAGGGCCAGGAAAGAGACAGACTTGGGAAGTGTGGAGGTGGGTCCAAGGTAGACTTTTCAAGAAGATGGACATTGGCAAGATGAGCTCATCTTACAGGTCTTCATCCCGAAAACAGATAGGACAGAGGGTTTCTTGAAGCTTTCTAAACTGACAGGGTCCTTCGGAGATGACCTCATCAACCTGGAAAGAGAACAGAAAGTTACAAATGGAGATCCGGGGAAGGAAAACTGGAGGAGTCCAGAAGAGGCTGCAGTTCCCAGGCCCTCTTCTAAGATGAGGCTGGAAGTGCTAATGGGATGAGGAGAGAAGTGACAGGTCTGGACCATGTGCAGGTACTGGGCGAGACTGAGTTCCCCTCGGATGGCGTCCATGCAGGGCAGGCCCCGTACATTAGAATTGGGAGTAGGAGGTTTGTTCTTTAGTTAGAGAACCATTTGTTCAGCATATGCCATGTTTGGAGCAGACACTTCAAAGTGGCCTGATACAACTGTAGACGGAGCCTATGGAGCTTATATGGCACTGGAGGAAAAAGATGAACTGTGAAAGTCAACTATACGAATACATGCACACAGCAGTTCCAACACCTAGGAGCCTGGAGTCAAAGAATCACAGATTTAAGCTCAGCCTGGCAACACAGCCGGACCTTCTCTCAGAACAAACAAAAGCCGGGTGTGGTGGTGATGTATCAGCACCTTTTATCCCAGCACTCAGTGAACAGTTTGAGGCCATCTTGGTCTACATAACCAGCTCCAGACCAGCCAGGGCTCCATAATGAGACCCTATTTCCAAAAATAAAAAATAAAACAAAAGGGAATGTATGTAAGTGTGTGTGTGCGTGTGTGTGTGTGTGTGTGTGTGTGTGTGTGTGTGTGCGTGTGTGCGTGTGTGTGTGTGTGTGTGTGTGTGTGTGTGTGTGTGTGTACTTACGTACATATATAAGGACGTTAAGGAGGAAAAGAGAGCCATTGTATATAGGAAGCTAGAAAAATTTCATACACTAAAAATCAAACATAGTAGAACAATGGTTCTTTTTGTAATTTTTACTTGATTTATTATTATTGTATGTGTGTATGTTTTCATGTGTGTGATATGCAGGTGTTGGTGTGTAGGTCAGAGAACAACTTCTGGGAGTTGGTTCTCTCCATCCTAGCACCCTAGGGCCAATCTTGGGCCATCAGGTCTGCATAGCAAGACCCTCTACCGTCTGAACCATCTTGACAGGCCGACGGTCTTGGGCAGGAAAAAACGATAAATGGACTCAGGAGACGTGTTTTCCCTTGAATAAATAGATGGATACATCAGACAAGCTTCCACGGAGCACTACCCCGGACCTATCTCTGAGCTCCCCTTCAGGCACTGCCTCAGCCCAGATGGCTCACAGCCCTCTGTGCTTCATCCATCTCCCCAGGTTGAGCTCAACGATTCACCCTGCCCCCTCCAACTCCGTGGAAAAGCACAAGTGTCACTGCCTCCCTGGAGTCTTCCTCCAATCAACGCCCAGGATTCACCCTAGCACTCCCCAGCCTGTAGGATGCCTCCTTCACATTAGTCTTTAAAAATGGCACTGACAGGTGGGGTTTGGCAACCCTCCCTTTGTCACACTGCTGGAAACTACGACAAAAGGAACATGAGTGACTTGTGCAAGACGGAACCACCACCCCTGATACCCATGTGCTCTAAACCTCGACCGCTGTAGACCGGAAGGAGGCTGGGGTTGTGGCGAGAGCCCAGGCTCTGATCCCAAGTGTCCCCCTCACCAGTGGGACAACTAGGAAAAGTGCTGGACCAGACTGAGTCTTAGTGTCCTCATTCTTACAGCACTAAATGGAGAGCTTAGTGTGAGCCTATCCCAGGCCCAGCAGATGGACACTGTTGTGCTGGTCGCCTCCTACCCTCTCTGCCCTCCACCCTCCACACCACTCCATCGCCCTCACTGCTTCCTAACCCCTGAGTCTTCTCTCTTCCACGCTCAGAGCATGTGGTCTCTATCCCTACTTTGGTTCTTTTTATTCTATTTTAGTTAATGCATAGAATACTGAGTTTCATTATATGTTCACATACACACATCCGTCATTATAACCTGCTCACATTCTTCCCCTTCTGCTTTCTCCAGCACATACCCTCTTTCTTCCCCCAACTGTCCCCTTCAACTGGGTGTTATTCGAATATTACCTGGGATTCTTTATGTTATAAAGGACCAGGTTGATCTCTATATAACCAAAGTCCAGGTTAAACTGTTGTTTTGTTTTTAACAGATACGTTTTGTTCCCATATCTAAAATTAACAAAGATTGGCAGAGTTTCTTCCATATAAGCTCAATCTGGTTGATCCACTGTCATGAAGGCTCCCGTGGCTTCCCTTGTCTGTGTACAGGCCTCATTCTCAGGCTGGCTCTCATCATGGAGCAAATGATGCCCAGCAGTCTCAGCTTCTTTATCTAGACCCACACCTACCAGAAGACCTGGGCCCCAGTTATCTCAAAATACAAGTCCCAAGACCCACTGAGGCCAGAAGATTGACCAAACCCATAGCCTTCACCCGGGGTTGCACCTTTGACCCCCACCCCCACCCCACCCCCACAATAGCATTTCTAATCTAGAAATGACATCTTTGCCCAGGTATCATAAAAATAAAATAGGAATCTGCAGCTCACAGATACTTCACCAGAATGATGTCAAGCCACCATTGGGCCCCATTGCTCCTCCCAGCACTTACAGTGGGTATGGCTGGGGGTGAACAGTCTTGCCGGTCCTATAGATGCAGCCCTGATAAGAGTTTATGGAACCAAATTCCAGGTCCAGCCCCATCGGAGTTATCCACTTTGCACTGCCCCCATAGTGAAGATAGCCCCTCTGGCAGGAATCTAGAATATACGAAATAGTAAGGGCTTGCCTTGGGTCTGGGCATCTCAGTGTTTACCCTTTGAAAGCTTTGTACACTATATCATCTGTGAGCATGTGTGTTTACAAAACTTTTGGCTAAATATGGCACTAAAGGCTAGTTTTATAGGCTTATCTCATGCATTTGGCTTTTCCTAGAAATAGAACCCTTCATGATGACAATTGACCTTCAACAAGGGTTAAGCAAGCAAACTGACTTTTTTTTTTTAAGTTTGTTCAGAACTCAACTGCTTTTATCTTCCAGCCTTTGAAGTTGATGGTAAAAGAAAAAAAGACCAAATATTTCACTCTTGACATCTTGAGGGAAGGTATATATAAATAGGAAACACACATTAAAATCACTGAGCATAAGCAGAAAACGAGGGGCTATGCGTAATTACAACTGCAGAAGCAGAGATCGGAGGCAGAGTGGCTGACGGGTGCCGTCCTTTGAAGCCACTTTCTGCCAATGAGACAGAGATGGATTCGCTGGCCCCCAAGCCCCTGATCCACAGGTAGAATTTGCCAGCCTCTGATTCCATGTCACCATCCCAAATATCAAACGAAAGACTGCAACCCTCTGGGGTATTCGCAGCCTTCAGAGAGTCGTTGATAGCGATCGCATTTCTTGTGAAGTCTTTGTTGATCCAAGAATACATATTTTGTTGTGTGGGTCTTCATAAATCAGTCTTTCCGCCCATTTATCATCCTTGCTGCTTCCCTCTGAACACTCTCCAGTATGTCTCCAACCTGCTAATAATGATGTTCGCAGACCACAGCGCATCCTTCCAGGCTCGGTCCCTCTCATCACGTAAGGACAGACTTTGCCTCTCTGCCCCCTGACCTGCTGTTCCCACTTACAAAGTTCGTACCCTGCCAGATCCTGCATGAGCCCACGATTCATTGCTATCCACTGCGAGGCCTGGGGGGAGCCCCAATACTTGGTCACTGCCTAATATGCAAGAGACCCTCAAAAATGTCCTCTGAATAGGGGAAGCAAAGCATGGGCTTTCTGCTGTGTCTTCCCTACATCAAGTTATTGACTACAGAAAGAACAACAGAGAAGGTGTGTACATGTTCGTCAGCGCTGAGTACGAGGGAAGAGAGGAGCCGCCAGAGGAGTCAATCACAGATTCAGATGGTTCTTCCCCTCAGATTTGATTGACATGTACTTCAACTCTCACTTAGCACAGGCAAAATGAAGTTGAGGAGACCAACAGATTTCCCCACAGTAGCTGCACACCTGTGTTACAAGTGAGACTACGAGGAGTCGAAGATCAGGAGAAAGAGTCTAACAGTGTCACTAAAGACGTCCTGCCGTACTTAGAAGCTAAAGCGGCAGAAACCGGAGTTCCTCGTGGGATCTGCTGATCAAGGTTGTTCCTAACAGGATACCTTAGGGTGAGCATGGTGGCAGTCCAGGGAGAACCTCCTCCTCTTTCCTCTCACTCCTGATTGCTACAGAGCCAGCGGGAGCAGCTGCTGCTGCCATTATTGAGCATTTGTTTTGGTTTTTCAGCTTAACCCTTCACATAACATCTTTTTTTATGTAGCTGTTAAAAACAGTGCATCATTCAGTAGATAAAAGCACCTGCTGCGATCCTGATGACCAGAGTTCAATCCCCAGGACCCACATAGTGGAAGAAGAGCAGCAACTGCTACTAGCTGTATTCTGACCTCTGCATATGCACACACACACACACACACACACACACACACACACACACACACAGAGACATGGACACACACACACAGACACACACACACACTCACACACACACATACACACACAGACATGGACACACACACACAGACACACACACACACTCACACACACACAGACATGGACACACACACACAGACACACACACACTCACACACACACACACAGACATGGACACACACACACAGACACACGCACGCACGCACGCACGCACGCACACAGACAGACACGGACACACACACACACAGAGACACGGACACACAAACACACGGACACACGGACTCACACACACACAGACACACACAGACACTCACACACACACAGACACGGACACACACCACACACACACACACACACACACACACACACACAGACACACACACGGACACACGGACTCACACACACACACACTCACACACACAGACACGGACACAGACACACACAGACACACACACACGCACTAATTTTTTTAATTAAAATAGATATTATCAGCTCAATTTTACCATGTAGAAACTAGGTTCCCCCAAAAGCTAAATACCTAAGTAGCATGCAGCAGAGCTGAAGGGCGGAGCCAGTCCTGTGAGACTGCACCCGCCCTTCAGCTGAGCACAGCTTGTTTCCTTGGTTTCCAAGCTGTCTTAGCTTTGGCTGTCACTCAGACTTTCTGGTCCTTCTGTACTATTTTTAGGTATTTATTTTGTTTTATGTTTATGTGTACCAAATGCATGCCTAGTGCCCATGGAAGAGAATATCAGGTCCCCTGGAACTGGAGTTACAGATGGTAATGAACAGTCATGTGGGTGCTGGGAATTGAACCCGTGTCCTCTGTTAAGGGCAGCAAGTGCTCTGAACTGCTGAGCTGCCTCTCCAACTCCTTCTGTAATTTTTCCTTAAGGGCAAGAAATCAAAAATGAGATCTAGGAGAGGGGACCTGATCCTCCTACTTTAACTAAGGAAGTTTGTAGTTTTCAAAACTATATTTCCTCCAGAAAATTACAAACAAAACCACAAACTAGTAGGCATGTCCCTTACTAACAGGACTAGACAAGTAAAAAGTCATCAAAACCTCCCAGTTGTGGCCCCAGTGTAGCCACCAGCAGCCAAAGCAGCTCAGTCACTTGCCCTCGTGCTCGGTCGGTCTCTCCATCTTGCTCACTTTCTGTCACGGCAAGTGTACTCTGATAACCTCTGGCCAGAATGGAACCTAGATCGATACCCCACTACACAGTACTGTGACCAAGTACTGCAGGGAAATACTCGATAAAAACAAATCCCCTGAATTATTCTCTTCAAAAGAAATAATTGTTGAAACCAAGGTTGGATAAAGCACAGGGACAAATAACCAAACAAATGGAAACACATGAACTATGAACCAAAGGCTGAGGGGCCCCCAACTGGATCAGGCCCTCTGAATAGGTGAGACAGTCGATTGGCTTGATCTGTTTGGGAGGCATCTAGGCAGTGATACCAGGTCCTGGGCTCGTTGCATGAGTTAGCAACCTACCTGAGACTTATGCAGGGACGCTTGGCTCAATCTGGGAGGAGGGGACTGGACCTGCCTGGACTGAGTCTACCAGGTTGATCCCAGTCCTCTGGGGGGGGTGGGGAGACCTTGATCTGGAGGAGGTGGGAATGGGGGATGGGCTGGGGGGAAGGGGAGGGGGCAGGAAGGGAGAGAACAAGGGAATCTGTGGCTATTATGTAGAACTGAATAGTATTGTAAAATTAAAAAAATAAAAATAATTAACTTAAAAAAATAAAAATAAAAATAAAAGGAAAAAAAAAGAAAGAAAGAATAAGGCAAGGAGCAGGACCAAATGCCCTCACGGTTAATGCCATCTTCCAAAATTATCTGTCCACTACCAAGTCTTTAAGTTGTAACTCCATACAAACAAGCACTTACATGAAAAGTTTTAAAAAGGTAAATTCTCCAGGTAATTCTCTATGTCATGCAAAAGACAGCCACGGCTTTATGGAAATAGTGCCTGAGAAGTGGAAAGCCTGGGTAGACGCATGGCTCACTGGGTTCTTAACAGGGACTGTAAGGGAATGAGTTTTGAAAGCCCCCTGGGATGTATAAAGCACTCTCCAGTACTTGGGAAATGTTAGTTGAATTTGTTGAACTGACCCTGGGTAAACCTCTCCGTACTTCCAAGCTTCGCTTTCTACATCTATAAAACAGAAACTAATAATAACTTCCTCGTCTCATATGGCTATTGTGGGGCTCCCAACAGTGTAATATATATGAAATCATCCCTTAAGCAATAAAGCATCATGCAAAAGTAAGTTATGAAGAAAGGGAACCGGGCCATGGTAACATTGTGCCAACAACCAGTTGAAAAGTTAATGGCACTCGTTGCTATTCATCCAGATGTCTGGACAGATTCTCCCTATTAAAACCAAAGCAGTCCCTGGCAAACCTTCAGGCAGTCAAAGGATTGTTAGCAGGGGTGTGATGTCTGTTCTCTGGGTCTCCTGGGTGCCAAAGAGGGCAGGGGAAACTCTGCATAAAGCTATTTATCTGTTAAAAAGAAGTTACAAGTCCCAGGCCCTTCGAAAAGAAAATATGTACATCCCAAACGTGTTGCCAGGCAGTAGTGAGCTGAGCAGATCCACATAAGAGTTAAGTCTTTGTTTTTTTTCCACTGGGGAAAAAGCCTTCCAATCTTACCCTTTAACCCCAGCTCCACAGCAATCAAACCGAGGCAGAAATTCGCACTTGCAAATATTTTTGAAAGATCTGACTAAGCCATTTTTAGATGTTTTCCAGTCTTTCTGTGCTTTTCCCTCCCACTGAGCACAATTAAAACGGCACCTTTTAAAGGCTATTAAAAAACATTGATTGGCTTAACTGTGCTAATGTCATGGCTTTAAAATAAAATTCTATTAAGTCTTTAAAATATTGCAGGCAAGCGCTTTGCAGCAGAAACCCAGGACAACCATCCTGAGGCTCGGCTGCTCGCAGAGACTTAGCGAGTTACCGTAGTTCATCCCATCATTTTGCCTGTGGTGATTCTAACTGTCTGGTAGTTCTCAGTAAATACCTACCTTTATACACACCAGATAGCCTACCAGATAGCCATGTATGTCCCCAGGCCACAATAATGACAGCCTAAAGACAGACACCACCCATGCTGACTTGTGGATGGTCGCTATTAACCCATAAGAGGACAGCGACACTCTCTCCTTATATTTGATTAACAACACAGAATATCTTTCCTTCAAAGATTTGTCTCAGGAACTATTTTAGATCCCATTAAGCACATTGATTCCCCTTCCTGCTTAAATACAGAGTCGCTTTTGTCCCTGGAGAAACACAGGTGCTGGACAAAACAATACCAAATACTTCTCTTCATGTCTCTTTCTCTGTGTGTGTTTGGAACAGACAAGTGCGTCAAGGTAAGACGTAAAACACAAAGAACAAGGCTTGCCTCTAAGATATCTTTCCCCACTCCCTAGCTCCTCAGAACTGTGACAGCAATAAGTTAGGAGAGAGCCCCAGGCCACAGAAGCCGGTGTTGGGGCGCCAGAATACTGCCCAGGTTCCCATCATGCTTTGGTTCCTCTGCCTCAGCTCCTCCCCCCAGCCCCTCCTACTCACCCTTCAAAGCCACACACTAGGGTCACTTATAGAAATGCCACCTGCTATGGCACCATCCCCTCTTCCTAGAACCACAGAGGAACGCTGAGCTTGCCACACCTGCTACATGTCCACATATGGCTCATGAATTAGCTATCAGGGACTATCATCAATTTCAGAAGGCCCCTTAGGATAAAGAACTCATTCGATATTGGCTGCGTTTGTTGGCTCAACCGTAGGTAAACTTTCCCATATGTCCAAGCTAAGGCCCATGTACACTCATAATTCGGCATCTTTCAAACAGATGTTCTTTAAATACTGGCTTTTATTTCTTCCGTGGAGTCAAGAAAACAAATGGGTGCCTGTAATCCCAGCACTCTGGAAGCTGAGGTAGGAACCTCTCAAGCTTGAGGCCACCTTGGGCTACATAGCAAGACTCTGAACAGGTTGAGAACATTCACTGCTCTTCCAGGGGACCTGGGTTCTGTTCCCAGCCCCCAAGTCAGGTGGTTCCAAACTGCCTACAACTCCAGCTTCAGGGGATCCGACACCCTCTTCTGGCTTGTACAGGTGCTCTCACGTGTGTAACACACAAACGTGCAGACAGACAAGCAGACGTGCAAGTAAAAACCCTTTTTTTACAAAGCTGGAGGAAAAAAGGACTAAGCGGAGAAAGCCACTATTAATGAAAACAGTAAACTCCTTTATATGCGAATGTGAATTTCGATTTACTTGGAGATTTCATTCTGCCCTCTCATTGCCATGGATTGTTATTGTTATTGTTACTCTCAGTGTTGCGTGCTCCATAAACACAACACAAATTTCGTGACCGAAGACCACAATATTTACAAAACCATACTCCTTTCTGAACTGGAACTCCTTTCTCTGGCTTTTCCGGCTTCGAGAAGCCGCCCCGTTCCTTGGTTCCTGGCCCCTTTCCTTTGGCTGCAGAGACCCCGGCGATGGGTCTTTCCCGTGCTGCCGTGTCTGCTCTTCTGCGGCCGAGAGTGGTTCCACTGCCGAGGGACTCATGAGATTAGACTGGAGCACTTACAAAATCCGGGACCAAATTCCTCATTGTAAGGACTTAATCATTCATATCTACACACTCCTTTTTGCTGTGTAACAGCGTGTTTTCAGAGGCCGGCTGTAGACATCCTTGGGCATAAGGATTATTATGCCCATCACAATTTGGTTTGTCCTGCTCCTTTGGAATGGATGCAACATGGGTCAATTACAGAGGAGCTGTGACAGAATCAGGCTATTACAGCAGCCTCCTAGCCGACGGGTGCCTCCCTGGCGCTTACTGATCACGATGCCTTTGCCTCCGTCTTCCTATCGAGAATACAATTGCTATGAGGGACATATTTTGGCTTTTTTTTTTTTTTTTAAGGATACATATGCAGTGTTACTTTTACTCCACAGATAAGGAACTGGTTAGAGCCAAAGTCACAAGCAGTGTATATTTAAATGAGGTTCTTAACTGGATGGGCAACTAACCTTCAATTACAGCAATTCCTACCAGATATTACTTTTATGCGATTTAAGAGAAATGGAAGCTGTAAAATAGAATTATCAAGGGTGAATAAAATAATCAACTGCCCCAGAATAAAGGTAAGTCACAGAAGGAAAGAGCTATTTTTATGTCTGTGGTATTAACATAGAATAGATTCTCTTGTTCAGTAGTATTTTTTTGAGGGCTCAATAAATATTCCATTATGAGTTACAGGAAACACAATACGTGGCTCCAGCTCTCCCAAAGCTAAGAAAAACAGATGTAAAAAGAAACAGCAGATACTGGCCGAAGCACCGGGTACTTTTATGCATACTGCATTATTTATTTTCTGCATGTTGCACAGACGGAATTACTCATCTTACCTCAGAAGACACAGGCTTGGGGGCAGGGGGTAACTTCCCCCAAAGTTCCATGTCTTTTTTTTTCCCATCTTAGCAATTTCCTCTATATTGATGTGATTCTTATCCCTCCCCCCCACAATTTTAGTCCTTTCTATCTGTCCCCCCAAAAGAAAACAGTGAAAGGAGTGGATTACTGGAGCTCGGCGCCCTTTGAGCAGTTAGAAAGGGAATAGAGAACAAAACCATCTTTGGATGTGACAGAGATTGACCAATAAGAAGTCAGCCGGGCGGTGGTGGCACACACCTTTAATCCCAGGCAGAGACAGGCGGATCTCTATGAGGCCAGCCTGGTCTACTGAATGTGTTCCAGAATAGGCTCCAAAGCTACAGAGAAACCCTATCTTGGAAAAAACAAAAAACAAAACAAACAAGCAAACAAACAAAAAAAAACAGACAATCAAGAAGTCTAAAGCAGTGTGGAAATGGAGGGAAACAAGGGGGAGGAAAGGAGAGAACGAGATATGCCAGAGGCCCTGTCTGTGGTTACCCCTCTTTCTGAGTGGGGCTGTAGAGAGCCTTAAACATCAAGAAGTGCAGATTCAGCTGGGCAGTGGTCTGCACACCTTTAATCCCAGCACTTGGGAGGCAGAGGTAGGTGGATCTCTATGAGTTCGAGGCCCACCTGGGCTACAGAGTGAGTTCCAGGAAAGGTGCAAAACTACACTGAGAAAACCTGTCTCGAAAAACAAAACCAAAAATAAATAAATAAATAAATAAGTGCAGGTTCCCAAAGACGGAGGTGCTGCTTGAGCCTGAAGGAGGAGGCAGAGGTAAGGATGGGCACCACTTCTCTCTGTAGAATGGAACCCCCACACATCTCAGGGACGACGGCAGCCACACAGACTGTAGAAATTCTCAACTTAAGGAAATGTATAGTAAGAAGTCTTCTTCATGGTGCTGCGGTGGTGCCAACCCATCAAGGCATAAAAGAATCTACTCCTAATCAAGACGTAGAACTGACCTGTGATATCCGTGAAGAGTGTGATATCCAAAGCACAGGTGGTTGGTTGGTTTGTTCGTTTGTTTGTTTGTTTTTTCCTGGGTCTCCTGTCCCAGTTTGGGTTTTTTTTCTACTATCACCAGGACCAGTCTCGATATTTCTTTCAGATCTTCTCACCCTCACAGAGGTGCTTCTTCAATGGCTGGCTCCTCTCTGCTCACAAACTTCATTTTCCAGGAACCTGGCTGAACCAAGTTGGACTCCAAAGCCCCATGTTCTTGCAAATGCCAGAATCAGAATTCAAAACTGAGTTTCTCTATAGATCTGAAACCTTTGAACTTAGCATAAAGGTGAGTTTTCTCCCAATAACAGAATAAATATGGAAATAATTACAAATGTTTTAAACCATATAAAGAGATACATGCAATGTTCAAGACATTTAAAGATGGAGAACATGGCAGGTTTTTCTAGACCCATAGACGCTGACAGCAAACAAGCCAATAATTTCTTAAGATCTGCAACAAAATATGTATCTAAATAGAGTCACAAAACACCATCGCTGAATTACAATTACTATGAAAGAAATGTTCGTATTATGTGTCATAGGCTCCCTCTAGACCACCTGTTATAGGGCACTTTATTGGATGGGTAGATGTGTTACTAGAAATGGAATCCAGGGCTTTAGGCAACCTGGGTGAATGTTCTCCCACTGAACTACACCCCATCCAATACAGCTCAACCTTTAAAAACTACTTAATGGTGTGTCTCTAAATAGATACATTTTTAAATTTCTGTTTTCATGTTTGCATTCATTTGAAAGACATCTACGTTCTGAGTTTTGGATCTAAGGGCGTTCTATTTTGAGCACCCCCTTTTCAAACTAAGTCTTCTATCTACATATCTCTACATCTACTCCTACATCCCAGCACCTCCTGGCTCTTTCTCCATGTGAGCTTTGGTGTACCAGTCTGGTGTATGGTGTCTGTTGTTAGAGACCTCCTATAGAAATAGGCACTAAGGATATTTTATACATCAAGCAAGGGACTCTGTCTTCCACACACAATGTAAATTTCCTAACACTAGGTTGGCATTAATTAGTTTTTCACCTATGCCCTGAGATGCCAGGTTTCATGTGGATATAATTCATCACACAGAAAGCTGGGGGCATGTCTTTTGAAACAAGACCATGTTCTCAGTAAGAATAAGAAGCCGTCTCACTTTCCCATCCTGAGTCTCTGTCTCACACAATCGAGAATAGCCTCCAACTACTACAATGAACATGGGCCTCTTAGAATCTGCCCCAGGGTTTTGCACAAACCAGGAACAGGGTTCGAAGACCAACGAAAACACAGCCATCATGAGATAATGAACTAGAAGCAAGATGAGGACATTCACCCTGAAAAATGGAGGTGAACTAGGTTAGAGATAAACTTAGGACAATGTCAACAGAGAGATGTTATTATAGGGGCTAGAGAGATGGCTCAGCATATAAGAGCACTGTTATACAGTCATGAGGACCGAAGTTCATATGCAAGTCAGGCATCCCGTGCATGCCTGTAAACCAGATCTGAGTCAGACAGCCCGGGCAAGCCATTGCACCCTGCCATTTTCACAGGCAAATTTAAGGAGCAAATTCCTGTTCTCCCATCCCTGTCACTAAGGAAATGTTGGCTAAGACTGGACCAAGGATGGCCGGTATGGAAATCTGCTTAATCTTCCCATTGGCTGACACTAACCAGTGACATAATATTAAACTACTGTGACTCTTTCCAGTCACTCAAAACAGACAAAACTCCAAAACCACAGTAATGTTAGCTGTGTTAAGAAAAGGAAAAACAGTTTGAATGGAAAATGAATGTCACCCGAAACGGGTATTCTAATCCTCACTTTAAAAATCTGCATATCCCCACACACCCACCCCTCCCCAAGAAGACAGCCGTCTGAAGGAAAATGGAGGAGGCTGCTGCTATATAGCCATGTGCTATAACTAACTACACAACCTGCTTCGCACCGTGAGCCGAGTCTGGCTCTCCAGAGGAGGACAGACTGCGTGCGGCCTTTAAAAAGGGATTACAATGAGAACTACAGGAAGAGGTTTTCTTCTGGAATGGATGGACTCTTATTCCAGTCGAGTTCTTGTGTAGTCATTCTTCTTGAACAAGAAACTGGAAAACCTGTCATTCTGCAGAGCACAAAGACACCCGTAATCTGCTATCAGCACACAGTTTGATAAAAAGAGCCATTTCCCTTTTCCCACAATCGTCTCCTGGCAGGAACAAGAGCCCAGTGCGATCCACCCCTGAGCACGTGGCGTTTCTGGCTGGGATACAAAGGACTCCGACATCTTTCTGCATAGCTGATGACCCTGGGGATCCCCGCAGTGGAGCGCTGCTGTGGGAACATCTGAGGCAGCCAGCGGGCACAGCTGTCTTTGTCTTCCCACAGTGCTTAGAGCTGGGGCTGGGGGTGGAGGGGCTGCAGAGACGGAAAGGGGGTGCTTGTTGAGAAAATTACAAGGCTCACCGAGGCCCATTGGCAAAACCAGTCTACCTGGATTCTTAGCTGCTTGTCTCTTCTGCCCATAGATTGCCCATCTGTGCCCTGACCTCTTCACCACTCTCAAAGCTGTGGCCCATAGAAAAAGAAAACTGTCTCTCAGGGGAAGGGCTGTGGCTGTTGGACTGCGACTCTGCCCCAGAAATGGTCCGATTGAATGCTGCAGCGATGTTTCCTGGGATGTGGTGAAAATGGGGTCCACAGGAAGGGACTGGAAGCTTCTGATAAAGAAAAATCTGCAGGCTGGTAGTGGTGGTACTTGCCTTTAATCCCAGCATTCAAAGAGGCAGAGGCAGATGGATCTCTCTGAGTTCGAGGACAGCCTGTTCTACAAAGCAAATTCCAGGTCATCTAGAGCTACAGAGTGAGTCTCTGCCTCCCACAAAAAAAAGGAAAAAGAAAAAGAGAATCTTCAAGAAACTCGGTTCCCTTCCTAACTTCTGTGAATGATAACATGCCACACACAAAACGTGCACCACTCATTTCAACCAGTATCATAAGCTGACAGGTACCCAGCTATGCCTGTGCCCCAGCAGTGTTTGGCTGTTAGGAGCACAGTGCTTTAAAACATGATGCCATACCCACGGTTTCTGAAGCTGTGCGTCTCCACCTAGGAGTGGTCTGCTGAATTTAAAGGCTTCTTGCTTTATATTCTTGTCCCTTACTAGTGGCCAGTGACATTTCTGCCTAAACACTATTAGGGATAATTCATCACAGGTCGGCTCTGGACTGTCTGTCTTCCTGTGGGTATAATGTTCTCTCAACACCATTCAGAAAAGTGCATTAGCTAACGACACTTCCAGGTCTGGAGTAGGCCAGGAAGGTCAAAGACTGGATCCTTCAACAAAGGAAGCTAGAAAAGCATTTTTTTTCCTCCCCTAGCAAAACCTTGATATCGAGATAGCAACTTCTGACCATATGCTACCCATAGAAGTTTCCAGTGTAATCTCACTTACAAATGGACCCCAAGTCCTCTCAGATTCTTGGATACTTCATAGTATTGGTAAAATGACTTAAATAAACCCATTTTCTTTTAAACTACAACTCAATGCCCAGATCACCCTTTGGGCAGAGTGTCACATCCCCCCTGTTCCTCAAGTACTAGCCCCTAACCAGATCACAGCTCAGACCCTGGATGGGAGTTTCTTTTGCCTACAGGCGGTTGTCTTGCTGGATGCCTTAGTTAGGATTTTTACTGTTGTGATGAAGCCCCATGTCCAGAAGCAGCTTGGTGAGGGAAGGATTTATTTGACTTCTATCCACATCTCTGTTCATCTTTGAAGGAAATCAGAAACTCAAGCAGGGCAGAAACCTTGAGGCAGGAGCTGATGCAAAGGCCACAGAGGTGTGCTGCTTACTGCCTTGCTCCTCATGGCATGCTCAGCCTGCTTTCTCATAACACCCAGGACCACCAGCCAGCGATGGCACCACCCATAATGGGCTGGGCCCTCCCCGCATAGATCACTGATTAAGAAAATGCAGTGTAGATTTTCCCACATGCCAGTGGGGGGGGGGGTGGATTTTCTCAATTGAAGCTTCCTCTTCCCAAATTACTCTAGCCTGTGTCAAGTTGACACAGAAACTAGCCAGCACACTGAGGTAAGACTTGTCCCTGGAATGGAGTGTGAACCCTGAGCTTGGCCTGTCTCAGACCCAGAGAAAGAAAGATCAAGGAACTTAAGAGGGCTTGTAAGCCCAGACATTCCTTACTGGGATGGGGACAACAACCAGATCCTGTCACTGAGAACTCTGACAGATGGCCATTCACTGTCTAGAGAACACTCTGGCCATCTCCAGACTAAGGCAGGTAGACATTGGTCTAAATTATTGGGGGGTTAAGTGGGACACCAAAATTGGGGCAAAAGGTCGCCCTACATGTCTTCATGAGTGATGCTGACGAGAATGTCCTCCTCAACGTAGTCGCCTACACTGATACAAATAAAGCAATGTTGAGCTTGCCTTCAAACTATACAAGACAACGGTTCTTAACTCTGTCTAAACACCAAAATAACCGCTTGTAAAGCTTTTAAAAATGCAAAGGCAGCAGTGTGTGGTAGCTGTAGTGCCAGCACCCTGGAATCAGACACATAAGAGTACAAGTTTGAGGCCAGCTGCAACTACAGAGCTAGACTGTGCCTCAGATTGAAAAAAAATTAAAAAATAAAAAATAGTAATAAAAAAATTAAAAAACAAAAAAACAAAACAGCAGAACTTACTGCTTCCACACCAGCCCAAAAGGACTAGGTCAGAATCTTCAGCAGTAGGGATCAGTAGTTCATGTGGTGACGACAATTCATATGCCAATACACAGCTGAGCATGAGAACCCCTGGCCTGCAGCCACTGAGGCCACATGATACTTCCCAACTGCCCAGTGGCTCTGGCAGTAAAGGTTTTTGGTGAAATTCTGATGTAGGCTACCTCTCTCTGGACAAGATAGGACTCTGACTTCCTGAAAAAATTGTTCTTGTGAACACACGTCTTAAAACTTGTCTGACTAAAGGCAGCCTGTTTGGTTCCCACTTAAGGAGATGTCCCATTTCTAAAAAGATCTCTCATCATTTTAAGAATCGGAATAGAGAGAGGGTTCAGAAGGAGAAAAGAGAAGGGGGAAGTAATGTAATTATATTTTAATTTCTGTAATGTTTTTAAAAAGAACAGGTATGTAAGAACGGGAAGAGGGGCTTTAGGGCCTCCATTATTTAAGCTATATTGCACCAATGATCAAAGCATGACAATATAAAGTCATTCATTGTTGATTCTAAAAAAAAAAAATGGCCACGATTTGATTTCATTGGAAGGATTGAAAGTGACAGCAATAAGTGTGACTCAGGCCAGTCACTCATCCAGTCACATGGATGATTCCAGAGTAATTAGATGGATGTACTGATACTAGATATTATGTATAGTGTTTCCACATACATGTAATATCTAGATAAATACATATGTATTTCTGTATCACAGGGTTTTATAATTGAATTATTAACAGTGTGGTGGTTTGAAAGAAAATGGTCCCCAAAGGGAGCGGCGCTCTTAGGAGGTATGGCTTTGTTGGAGTAGGTGTGGCCTTGTTGGAAGAAGTGTGTCACTGTGGGAGTGAGCTTTGAGGTCTCCTTTGTTCAAGATATGCCTAGTGTGGGAGACAATTCACTTCCTGTTGCCAGAGAACCAAGATGTAGATCTCCCAGTTTCTTCTCCAGCACCATATCTGCCTGCACAACACCATGACTCACCATGATGCAGTAGCCTAGAAAAACATAATACCTGGATTATAAAATCTTGGCATTACAACTTCTTTTAAAGAAGTTTTTTTGAAGTTCGCATTAACATCTGGCTATGAACATCAGTGCTGACCAACTACCACAGCTGTTATTAATAGGACAGAGAAATAGTGTTTCCTAGTTAAAAAGCACAAGCCAAAAATGATTCTCACAAGCATACCAAGCTGCTAAAAAGTCAGTCTGATTGGCTAGTCAGTTTCACTTTTCTGTTTCCAGCCTATGAAACTGGAACAGATCGTGTGCTTTATGAAGATGTATCTTGGAGCCAACTTCCACTCGGAAAAGTCTCATTTAAAAGTTTAAATCTAGAGACTTCTGACTCTGGTTTCCACCATCAACTTGTCCAGTATTAAATAGGAGGGCACTCCTTGGTCACCTCCAACATGCACCCTCAGCAGCTAAGACAGGAAGTCAAGCCTTAGACCCGGAATTCAAACAGGCTCTGTACCCACTAAGACCTTAGAGTTGTCCCAACACTAGTGAGAAGGAAAAAAAAACTAAAGAAAAATAACACCTCACCCAAGCATTGCTCTCTAGAGTAATAAAACTTACTTGTCAAGTCTAGACAAAATACATTTGGGGTTATGAATGGTGTATAGCCACTTGACACCTTGAATATTGACTGACTGATGAGCCAAAGGCAGAGGAAGGGAAGAGACAGAGCTTGCATGTGGACAGATCACACAGCAGTGGTCCAACAGCAGGTGCCCAGGTTTCAAAGTTTAAAACTAGAGACTTCTGACTCTGGTTTTTTTTTTTTTTTGCTTCACCTGGTTGATTGCTTAACGCTCTTCCCTTTAGCTGGCTTATCTCACTTTCCCAAAAAGAGAACTATGTAATGAAGAGTCAGGGATCTTTCTTGGGCTGAATAGAAATGCTGTCCTCAAACCATGAGCACAATCTGGAATATAAATGCCTCCATGGCTCTGAGGGAACCCCAGGGACTCTCCTCCACACACATATTTATCTTTTCCTCCCTGAGCAATGAGATTCGCCGATGAGACAAGCCCACATCCTCAAGTCACTGGGCTTTTCACGCGCTGAATCTCCCTCCACTTCCGGAAGTGTTGCCTCGGCTAAGGCCCCTTCCCCAACTCTCCCATGGAGGGACCAACTTGACTCTCCACCGTGGGGCTGTGTGCAGCCTCTCCCGTCTTCTTCTCCCTGTCCTTACTGCTGCACTCTCGGGCTGCTTCTCCTCCGTTCTCTGCTCTTCCATCTCTCTGTGACCCTGAGCAGTAATCCTATTACATCCCTGAACTCTCTCCAGGACATTCATCTCCATCCACCTTTTTAATGGCATTGTTAATGATTTGAAGGGAGTAAATCACAGTCAAGATAATGGCTGCAAAAAATTAATAGACATGATTTTTATGATATAATATACTAGTGTACTAATCGTGAGAACAGTTAATTGAAAAGCACTAAATATTTTATTATCCATTCAGCATTCTGTTTATTCTTTCTCCCATTCTGAACTTTTTACCTATTATTCTTTCATAATTTCTCATAAAGGAAAACTGCAGAGTAAGATAAAGGGGATTCTAATCTCCACATCTAATTACAGAAATGAGTAAATCACCATTTAACATGTCAGAATCTTAAGAAAAAGGAGCAAGGCACAATTCAAGGAGAAGCTAGTGCCCTAAGCTTGGGAGAAATGTAATCTAACTGAAGAACTGTTGGATTACTTAAGAAATGGAGTCCTTCTTTTCTTTCTAATTCTAGAGGAAGCGTATCTGTAATCATTTTCACATAACAGTGTTTTCAATGAACTGAACTGTTTTATACTGGTTTCTGTGGCCGTGGCCTACGTGCCAGGTAAGGGAAATGCTGGGCTCCCCTTCATCTCTCTACTTGAGCCTAAAGAGGCCCGGGTCTTACCCAGAGTGCCCCAGCAATACCACACACAACTCTGGGGCCCTGTTCCCTTTAGGACTGCTGGAGAGCACTCAGTGTGTGTCCATTCATCTAATTCTCGCCAACATTCACCTTCCCACAATTAGACTACCAAAGCGCCCTCCCTCACATGAGGCCAGCCAGGTTTTTTCACATCTAGTAAATTCCAACGAAGATTCAGTACTCAGACTTGATGGTTCGTTTACTTAGCAGTTGGATTTTGTTTTGTTTCTTGGGCTGGGAAGAAGATAAAAACCATCATACCGTATAAATCCTTGAAACCCAACAATCCTCTACCCCAATCACTATTATCATCCTCATCTCCAAGGAAGGGAGATAGCAGGACTCGAAGGCTGGGTCCACTCATGCAGAGCTGGCTCCAAGCTCCACTGTCAAATCACCAAGTTCCTCTTTGATTCTTCCATTCTCCCTCTTCCTAACTGAGCCCTCATTCTGCAGGCTTCCCCTTCACCATCCCCCACCCCACCCTAACTCCTGCCCACCGCTACCTCACCCACTAGGCCATGGCTTTCCCTACCCAGGACTCTCAGAGGCTGAAGAGAAGACTATTGTTGGAATTTCAAGCCCCTGGAGATACAGTCTTGGATCATTAATCCCTGAACCTGAAAGAGTTTCAGAATTATCTAGGAGCCTGTTACCAATATCAGTTCCACGGACTGTTCCACAGAGTCTGGATTCCCTGTAGAACAGCAGGACCCCGCCCCTGTGGTTTAACTCACCAACCAGGGGCAGTCAAGGCCTCTGGGATCATCCCACAGTCTTCCATGTATACTGGGCAGTGTCTGGCCCCTGGAATGGGAGGTGGAGGCATTAATTTCCTAGAAAAAGTAGCAACCCTAATAATATGTTCAGGACAGAGAAAACCAATCCGTGATATTAGTCATGGCCACAGTTTTCACCAAACAGTATGCCATCTTCAACTCAATCTGCTGATTCCACCAAATAAAGATGTTTCATCAGCTAATTGTATCAAGAAAGAAAATGGTATTGGCTCTTTTTAATGTCTTCATTATTGTAAAAGGCAGGATTTATAGGTGTGCATAAAGGCCTTTCCTGTCCTTCCCCAGAAATGAGACTGAGCTCTGGCCATCTCCTAAACCCAATCTAATGACTCTTAAATCCAGACCATTGTCGAACTCCACTTCCCTTATTAACTAGAAGTTTCACAGTAATGCCGAGCACCAGGTGGATACTGCAAAAGACACATAGTTCCAAGCAGGGGAAGCCTCTCTCTTTGTGGCGGCCCAAATTACTCAAAGAATCCAAGCTTGCTTTGCCCAGCAGGGCTGTATAAGGGGATGATTTGATCATGGGTGTGGTTACCAGGTGTTTGGAAGGGTCTACACTTGGCTGTACGGTGAGCTTTGATCTAACAAAGGGGAGGTCTTTTGCCCTGCCCCTGGGCATATTATAAAAAGCCCTTTTGAATAAACAGAAAAGGCAGTTGGGTACTGACCCAGGTCCTCCCGAAGCTGTCCTGTGTTTGTCTTTCTTCTCATAGGGCAGGTCTCTCTTTCCACCTAATATTTCTTATCACTCTCTCCTAAACCTAAGAACCCTAGAAAAGGTGAGAAAGGTAGGGGCTGATCTCCCCACAGCCTCCCACATCTCTTTACATCTCCTACCTTTAAAAGCCCATCTAAGGACCTCAACCTAGAACAATACACTCTGAGTTCAGGTTGTGTGTGTGTGTGTGTATACATGCTTGTGTTCATGTGTGTACATTTTCATGTATATGTATGCACATATGTGTGCAGGAGCACATGTGTTCATATCTTCAGGCTGAGAGTAAGCGTCCAATGTTCTCACTCTAGCTGGTTGTTTTGAGGCAAGGTCTCTCATAGAGCCTAAACCCACCTTCTTGGATAGGCTGGCTGGCCAGTAAGCTCCAGGGATCCACTTTCTCTGCCACACTAGTACTGAAGTTATAGATAAGCTATCATGCTCAACTTATTTCTCCTCTCTTTACATGGGTTCTGAGGACCTGAATTCAGGTCCTCACACTTGTGTGGCAGGAACTTTCCTGACGAAGCTGTATCCCTAGCCCGAGAGTAAGTTCTTACTCCAACTCCACAGCTCTCCCTTTCAAGGGAGCCTCTTTTAACACCTACAAAAGTGACATCATGGCACCTAACCTGCTTAAAGAGGCACATGTAGCCCCTTGGTGTCTCAAGGTCTCTTTCAACACTTTGGTCTCATCCATCCAGTCCTCCCTCCAATTAAAGCTGTCTGATGCAAATGAGGACTCTTATGGTTCAAGTGTGATTGATTTAAGGGGTATTTTTATACCACTAGTAAATTCCTATCTCAATAATAGATAATTATAATGCAATTAGACACATTATGATGATAAATTAAGACTCTGATCATCTGAACCATGACAACTGTTATTTGTTGAAGAAATAAAGTCAGTGAGTTTCCAGATAGCCAAAGGTGGTTAAGCACATCTTAGATGACCCTTGAGGGGTTGGACATAGAAGAGGGGATTCAAATATTGAGTGGCTGTACCATATACCCTCCAGGACTCTGCCAACCTTAGTGTCTAATCCTAAATACTATCCATTATTATAAGTGTTATTAATAACAATCTGTCTCTTTTTGCTGAAAGATGCATCCTGGAAAATTATATTCTAGCAACCAAGTCATATTTCATTTTCAATTACTGTGATCTCACTACTCTAAGGAAATGGAGACTCCATTGCTTTGAAACCAAAATAACATTCATTGATGTGAAAAAAAAAAACAACTCATTTACCTTCCTCTGCTCTCTCCCAAGAAGCATATCCTTGGATGATGAAGAGAGATTTTACACTGTTTAAGAGAATGAAGTCATACGCCAGAGAAATGGAAGAAAGGATTTTTGTGACTCCACCTACACAATTTATTTCATAACCATAAGTAAAACAGCAGATTCCCTAATTATCTCCATTATATAATTTCCAAGGTAGCATTACCCTTGACCTCTCCCAAACAAGATAGGATCAAACCAACACTGTCATTATTGCTGAAGTACTAATTCCACAGCCTGATACCATGCTGTCTGAATTACTGCCAACTTTTTTGAATAATCAGTCTGAGCCATAATCTACCAAGCAGCTTCAGATGCCCTTATTACTGACAGGGATGTGACTATGCTCAGTGTGTGGTGGGGGGAGGGGAAAACAGAACTCTATGTGGCCAGATACTATGCAAACTTGGGGACTTCTTATTTCTGGTTGTCTCATCAATTCTACTATCCACACTTCTCACTGTCCAGAGTAACCTGTGTGTGGCTAAATCTTCGCTCAGCCTTGTGTTCGGGCTGCCAATGGGTCTAGCCAAGGAGAGCTGCAGCAGACCAAAGAATGGGAGAAAGAGACAAAGTTAAGTCATTTATGACTGCCTTCCCATGGTGCCTCGGCTGATTTGCAGGTGGCCCGTTGCCCATAGCACCCTCTGTCTTCCTTTAGGTTCGGTAGCCGTGTTTTGTCTGGCTCTGCTAGTGGTGGTGGTGTTCTCTGGTGGTGACAGTGTTCTCTGGCAGGCTTAGCCTTGCAGTTCTGCACCAGACTTTCTTGCTTTTCCTAAGCCATCCCAATGCATCAAGCCCACCTTGATTTCAACTGTGTTAGCATCTAGCCTCTGGAGCTCAGGATGAACGGTGTATTGGCTGAAGCCATGAAGTCCTAGTAATTTGTGGAGCAGTAATGGGAATCCAACACAATTCGTGCATGAACTGGACTCAGTCTTGGGCTACCGGCCTCCTCCCTAAATCAGCTCACACCCATTCTCTAATCAATAATCACCCATCCAGTCATGAACTTGAACTTGAGTACATTCTTTTATGTGCATTGGTGTTTTGTCTGCCTGTGTGAGGATGCTAGATGCCCCTGCCACTGGAGTTACAAATAGTTGTGAGTTGCCATGTGGATGCTGGGAATTCAACCCAGGTCCTCTGGAAGAGCAGTCAGTGCTCTTAACCATCGTCCTTGACTAGATGTGGTAGTAAAATAATAATTATACACAAAATATAAAATATATAATTATATGCAGACCGAAAGGAAGAATCGGGATGTTTATAATATTTCCAAGAGAGCAAGCACTGAGGAAGGTGTGAGCTCTTCTTTTTTGTTCTCCGTGACGTCCATGAACACACTGGACTGGCGCCTCTTGGCAAACCTCCTCCTGTGCAGCAGAAGCAACGTCGAAGAGCGGGCGAACAGATGGGGAAGGAGGTCTGTAATCAATCCACAGAGCATTCCTTTTAAAGGGAGAAAGAAAGCGCTGTCGCTGAACAGCACAGTGACGGAGGGCCGGCTGCGGTAAACTCCGGAACCCCCCTGCCCCTGATACCTGTGAAAACATCCTGCTCCGGATAATTCACCAGGCCTTGAATCACCATGATGCCTTCTGTTTAAAATTCATTGATAAACAAAGCAAAGAGCTTCCAGCAGAACTGGATCAATACCTTCAATCTCCCTCTAGAAGACCGAAAAGGTAATCCTCCGTTGTTCAGAGTGATGGCTACGTTTTTTCTTTCAATCAAGATGGGGACACCAGCAGGAATTCTCCTGCAGAGGCTGCTGCATGGCCTGGCTAAAGGGGTTCTAACAAGGAGTGTTGAGTGTTTCTTCTTAAGAGACTTTTAAAGCCCTGCATCTTTTTTTCTTTCCCGGGAAATATACAAATTGTTCTAAAATCTAATCACCATGCATGCTCCGTACACCCAGAAAATGTAACGCATATTTTCAAAGGTAGCGAAAACAAGCTTAGTGTTCCTGGGAGGGTCGAGAAAAAGGGATCACTCGCACACATCTGTTGCTGAGGGTTGTCACAGGGCACTTAAACCAGCATAAAGTCACTGCCCTGTCAGAAAGATAGCTGGCAACTGCCAAGATCAGAGTTTACAAATAAGCATGCTGCTGAAAACACAACCCTTGAGATCTGTGGTTTTGACGAAGAGGAAAAAATAAATAAATAAAATAGAAGACAGTTTTCATAAACACACCTCCAAAAAACAGTGTCTCCCTCAAAGTAAGGACCCTGAAAGCCAGGTTAGTCCGTGGTACTTTATTCCAAAGAGACTTAAGTCCTTCTTAAGAGCTGCATTCTGGGTGCAGGAATATCTCCTGTGAAACCGCAGGCTGCCGCTGGGATTCCTCTGAGTGGTGGACTTTGTTAAAGATCCCCAAATCACTGAGCATAGTAGCTCGCCCTGGTAACCCCAGCACTCAAGAGGCTGGGGTTGGAAGACTGCTTGCAGATTCAAGGCCCACCTAGGTCAAGGAATAAAGATGCTGTCTCAAAAGCTAAACAAAAATATCCAAAACTGTTGAAGCCTGGTTGGAGTCACAGTGTAGGTTATTAGTAGAAATCCAGCATTATGGATCAAAACCGGGGCTTGAAGACAAAAGCCATAAAATAGAATTCTGGGAAGCTCATGGCTGACCCATTGACAGCTCAGATAGAAGACGGACCTGAAGGGCTGACTTACGACACTCTTAGAGTAGAAATACATACTTCCAATGTAATTCTCATGAAAGGAAAAAGCTTCAGTTTGTATGCCCAGCATCTGTCTGAAAGAGAAACAGAGATTAACAGGAAGAAGTCTCATTAACTTAGAATGATTTTTGAACTGAGAGAAAGCCCAGTTAGTAACACACTCATCACATGAGCATTATAGAGTTCTAGTCCCAGAACCCATGTAAAAAGCTATGCTTGGTGGCCCACAATTATAACCCCAAATATGGGGAGGTGGAGATGGATGGATTCCTGGGGCTCCATAGCCAACACTCCTAGCCTAAATGGTGAGCTCTATATCCCAGAGAGAGACTCTGTCTCAAAAACACAGGGTTCAGCTCTTGAGGAATAATGTCCATGTGTGACAATAAGCACAGAGTGTGCATGTGTCTGAAAACTAAGAGCCAAAGTAAATACAGAACAGGAGTGTGGGAGCCCTAGAGAAGCAGGTTTTTTAAGTCTTCACATTCTTAACTTCCTTTTCCACCTTACTAGGGCATTATGCTAACTTCCTTCCGCAGCCCTAGGAAATCTACCATTCCCTCCTGGGCTCCTCTGCTGTTTGTATCTTTGTCTGCTGATTAGGTACTTCTGTCTGTCAACCAGATGAGTCACAGCAGCAGCCCAGACAGCCCCAGCTGCTGAAGGACACTATTTAGGATGGCAGTGTCTAGGGTATCCTGGAGTTTTGGTGGTGAAGGTATCCTGGAGTTTTGGTGGTGAGGGCATCCCAGAGTTTTAGTGGTGAGGGCATCCCAGAGTTTTGGTGGTGAAGACATCCCGGAATTTTGGTGGTGAGGGCATCCCAGAGTTTTGCATTTTGTCTGATACATCCACCCAAGTTTGTTCATTGTTCACATGGACTGTTCTCAGGCAAAAGTGGCCACAGCTATTACCTAGTAAGACACGGGCCATGGGACTAAGTCATCTCTCTACAAGATACTAGAGAAGTACAGGTTGATAAGGTTGTTACAGTTATTTGGGCCAAAGCATGGGCCCTATTAAACGCTTACAAGGGAGACTCGCCCACCTGTCCTCAATACACCAATTCAAGAGACAAATGATAATAAAAGCCAGAGAAAAGATAGTTATTCAACATGGCTACGTTGGGAACAGGAACAAATAAAAAGGTCAGTGAACACCTCCCACCACATCTAATATAAGGTTAGATTTTAACACAAGGCCAGGGTATGCATACCTAAGCAGCTCTGCTCAAGGTCCATCGTTGTACCATCTAGTCCCTCCTACAAGGTAGAGCATGAAAGTTCTTTCTCAGAGACAAGTTCCTCTGCAGGCTGCCACAGGGTCCCAACTTTCTCTTCTCCCAACATGAGACTCCTGAAGAAATTCTAATTTCTTGGAATCCATTGTCTTTATAATCTAATAGCTGAAGGGAGAGGCACAAGCTTCCTTTTGGAATATCTGCATGCCTAGCTAGGCACCCATCTGTAATCCTAATACTTGGGAGGTAGAGGCAGGGGGATGGCTCCAAGTCTGAGGCCAGCCTGTTCTACACAGCAATTTCCAGGTTAACCAGTGCTATACTGTGGGATCGTTTCTCAAAAGACAATATAGAATATCACTGCTCCTGATTGAATGATTTGAGGGGGGGAGAGGGAGGGAGCAGCTGAGACCCCGAGACTTCACACACTGCAGACATGAGATATGTTCTCTCTTGTTGGGAAAGGGTTTCTAGGACCTGTGCTGATGTGAAGGGAGAGGTATTAAGAGCAAATATGTCTTGAAGGATCCCTTGAAAAACATATTCAAGCCGGGCGTTGGTGGCGCACGCCTTTAATCCCAGCACTCGGGAGGCAGAGCCAGGCGGATCTCTGTGAGTTCGAGGCCAGCCTGGGCTACCAAGTGAGCTCCAGGAAAGGCGCAAAGCTACACAGAGAAACCCTGTCTCGAAAAACCAAAAAAAAAAAAAAAAAAAAAAAAAAAAAAAAAAAAAGAAAAACATATTCAAGTTCACAAAGCACTGTCATTTCAACTTAAGAACTGTGGTCCCTGGGTTCCAGGCCCACAGCAGGTATTTGCCATCCTAGTAGGAAGAGAGCTCGGTTGAAAGATATCGATGTCTGTGATCTAGTCTCCAGGCTGCAGCTAATGAGCTGTGTGGCCCTGGACAAGTCAACTCACCTCTCCAGTCCTAAGCTTCTGCTCAGAAAATGTGACGACCTTAAGAAAATGAACCCCAAGACTTTTCCATTCACCATTTCAAAAAGCCGCAAGAACTGGGCCCATGCATGCTCTGCCTCCACCCAACATGGCTGCTATCCAGGGAGACTCTGACCTTTGCTAGTTTGGGATCTCATTATTCCCAGGGCTCCAGACGGAACACGCGAAGTCCCTGTGGTGCTGAGCATATGGCCTGGCTGAAGAAGTGCTCACCTGCACGAATAATATACATCTCAGGGACAAAAACAGCTGGCTGGAACCGGGGCTCTCGGCATTCTGATCCTCATCTTGGAAGCGCATGAACGCAGATAACATCAAGGCTCAGCATGATAACAGGCGCAGTCGAGACCACGTTCCCTTGAGTGACACCTCCCCCAACCCCAGCTCTGCCACGTGCTTTTGTGAAATATCAAATTGCTTGGAGCTCGTATTGAATAATGAATATGGCCGCCTCTGCCTATCACCAAGCCTTCAGCAGTCCGCCTGGGGAACTAAGGAGAGACGGCGGAGGTCTGCAGGCCAAGCACAAAATTGAAGACAAGCCTGAATTAATAATTTGCTTATTTCTATACATCTGCTTCAAAATAAAGTGCAAATTGAATAAGGTAATAGCAGAGCCTGGGAAGTGAGGGGGAGCCTTCCTCTTGCAAACTGCTGACACTTCGGATTTCATTATGTCTCACTACGCCGGCCGCCGAGTGTGAGCTGCAAATGTGCTCTCCCTGTGGCATGTGTGGCAATGACTTCCCTGGAAGAGCCAGAAGAATGGAAAATAATTCCACGGTGTGGGGTGGAAGAAAACCTCTCATTTTATGTTTCATTTTTAAAAAGAACAATTTCCTAAATTTGTCTTTCATAAACCTGACTCACCTGGGATTTCCCTAGAAATCTCAGAGATATCTCATACAATGCCTTTTCCAGGTCAACGACTCTCTTACTCTGCACAAACATCTCTGTCACGTTCTTACCAGTCCCAGCTGCCATGCACCTCTGGAGTCATGTTTTGTGAACTACCAGTTTCAAGCATGTTTGCCCTTATGTTTAGGCCTGAAAATACAGGTATGTTTGCCTGGATTTGTAATGTTTTCTCCTACATGTCATATCGGATGGTTTGTAAAAGGATGAAAACATGCACATTCGATTATAATACCCGCATGGTGTTCTATCTGATTCATTAGGACTGGGACACAAATATTTTAAAAAGAAGTAGGGAGCTGGGTGTTTTACACACATACACACACACACACACACACACACACACACACACACACACACACACACGTAACTTATACCTCAAAACAAATTTTCACTCGGTTTTTTTCATGATTTCTCTTGTGAGTATTTAAAGCACACCATGTGATATTTTATCATGTTGTCATGTTGACTGATACAAAGTGGTTGCACCTGATGTGCGATACAGTAGGACAATTTCAGTCCACAAGTGGTGTTTACAGACCGAAAACATGGAGGAGGTGCACCTCAAATTTGGGACAAGCTGAAGACTTCCAGTCCCACCCCCACCTCACTCCCGGGAAAGTGAGTCAGTCCCCTGTGACCAGGGTGGAGTATCTCTGGGAAGTGCTGCCTGTGGGCAAGAGAGAAGGCCACACAGAGATCACCTGGTGTGAAATTGTCCCTTGACTCCTGCATTTCCAGAACGAACCTGCTTGCTCTCCTCTCTGCACCTGAGCTCTTCCCTTGTTCTTTCTGTCTGTCTGTCTGTACTCCACAAACCTTGGCAATGTCTAAAGTTTGGGTCAGGTTTCCTTGGTGTGTGGTTCACAACACTTACTTACTGCTCACATTTTAAAGTGCTTAATCACTTCCCTCCAATTTCCCTCCAATATGAGCTCCTGGAACACCGGAACCCCTGCCTGCTGGGCTCTGCGTTCAGCTCTTCTTCCATTACCTGGCATAATAGGGACACACTGGGGGAAGGAAGGGGAATATATGTGCTCAGACCACCTGCACTGTAATCCAGAGGAGGGAAGGCACATAGGAAAGGATGACTGTGGATGGTGCAGAAGTAAGCCATGGAGTATTTGATCTCCTGTATCTGCATTTCTAGTTTACATCCAAACTTGATAGGCCACTTATAAAAACTGAAATCAATTAATACCAATTTGGCCAGGGACACTAGTGTACTTCCACGAGCCAACATCCAAAGCTAGAATAAATGGGAAATCATTATTGTCCACTTTAATTATCAATAACCTCAAAGACATGAAGAATTAGTCAGACCATGCAAGTTAACAATCACCCTTCCTCTAGAGATAGCCTAAGACCTCTTGGCAATAACAATCAATGCAACTCAAACAGAAAGATGCCTCTGGATACGCACCCTCACTGCCTCTTATCTTCCATGAGAGCGCCAGGTAAGCTCAAACCAGCACATCTATGCACCTTGGCCAGGGAAGCTTCTTTTTACAGCAAGCAGCAGCTAATATAGAGATCCAACAGGTCAAAATACTGAGAATAAATGTCTTAGTGCTCAGGCCTAAACAGGACATCGGTATCACCATCCCCCAAGACATCACAGAAAGGGGGAGCAGAAAAAATATTGAGAACTAAAGGATGAGCAGGAATCCTGTGAAATGCTGTCTTCTGCGTATGGCTGGCTGATGTAATCATGTACACACAGCAGATGTGGCTGTCTGCACAACAGCTGCACACACACACACACACACACACACACACACACACACACACACACACAATGAAAGAAGGAGGGGACTAATTGGGAAGAAGGGGGTCTGTAGGGGTAAGAGAGTAAAGGGATGAATGCGCTCACCTTGCATGCATGAATGAAACAGTCAGAGCTGAATTAGAACGGGTGTAAGGATAAAAATGAGGTAAACAGCCTAACCAAGGCCACCCGGGGCTATCCTCCACCTTTGCAGGGTAGTCGCTGCATCTATGAACTGGAAATGGTTGTGACGGTACTGGATGGCATCATCTTGGAGAGCCCTAAGAAGAAGGAAACAAGGATGTCAGACCCATCGTGACGCATGGCAAGGTGCTAGGCAGAACTGACACCTGGTTCCCAGGAGTGAAAACAGAAACATCTCCACTTTGGGTTTTCCCACTCCCCATGCCCGAGGCTGAACTCTTCTTTCTCTTTCAAAATCTGCTTTTCCTCCAATATTCATTATCCTAGTAAACAGTCCTGGTTTTCACTGTTACTGACCCAAAAATTAGGCCTCTTTCTTAGTTCATTATTAATTCATTCTCCCCCATCACCAGCCCTTTGATCAACCAATAAGAACTACGGGTTCTACTTTCAAATGTCTCTCTTGGTTCCCATTGTCCGAACCTTGCATCACCCACGTCCACATTCTATATTATCTGTGCTAAATAATGTCTGCTACTGATTAAAGCCCGAAGTCGGAGTGGTTTGACAGAAGAGCGGCTTATTTCTCCATCCACAGAGTTCAAGGAGAGTCAGTGACTGAACTCCCCTGGCAAACAGTTGTCCGGGGACCTTGGCCTTCGTCTCCCGTGGCTTTGCCATTTCCTGGGGAGGGTTTGGGAGTCCTCTGCTGCATACACTGCTTCAGTCTAGCAGGTGATGGGAGAGAGCACACGGAGGCTCGCCGGAAGCAGAAGCAGCAGCACACATCACATCCGTGCTCACACTGTGGACCCCTGGGCTGCCCCTCCGCTGGGCTGCCCCCTCGCCATTGTGAGGAAGCTGGAGAATTCATCCAACTCCTGGGCCAGGAAGAAGAAAGGAAGCCTGCTTATGCTTGGCACCAGCCTCCTTGCCTGTAAATCTCCTCTCCTCTGCTCTTGACCTAACTGGCCCCTGCAAGGCCTCTCTCCACGCTGCAGACGGAAGGGGGGAAAGTGCTGACCACACTCCTCTCCCACACAGAGCCCTTCACTGGTCATCACTGCTCATTAAATCCTTTTCATGGAGTACCAGTTAGGGCTGGATGTGAGACATAAAATGGCCACACCGAGGGAAAAGGGAATTATTAAAGAGGACACACTCCCCACAGCTGTGATGGAGCCGTGAATGGAAACTCCTGCCTCCGTGTCTGCTCCCAAGCCTGAAATTTTATAAGTCAACTGGGCTGCTGAGTGGGAGGCAAGCTAAATACAGGCAAGAGTCTGTGAGGGTGAATTGGGAACCCTGCAGCAGGAGTCTTCAAAGTTCTTATTAATAAAATCAAACCTGAGGCCAAGTATTGGGGTGAACACTGGATGATCAGAGAGACAGAACAAGCCACAGCTAACCTCACCTGGCCAACTTCTCAGCTTGTCTTGTTTCCTCAGACTGGAAGCCTCTGTGTCCTCATATCCGAATGGGTCTCAGTTGAACTGCTGTTAAAAACCTAAAAGCTTAACCAGCCAAATGGTTCTAGTTTCTGGTCCTCACGCCTTATATACCTTTCTGCTTTCTACCACCACTCCCTGAGATTAAAGGCATGAGTCACCATGCTTGGCTGTACCCTTGAACACATGGATTTCTGCCTCTGGAATGCTAGGATTAAAGGCATGTGCTACCACTGCCTATCCTCTATGTTTAATATTGTGGCTGTTCTGTCTCTGACCCAGATAAGTTCATTAGGGTGCACAATATTTCAGGGAACACAATACCACCACAGAACCCCAAGGACAGATGGGGTTCTGTCTGTCTCTCCCTAGCTGCGGTTTCAATGGTAGCTCTAAAGCTGCATGTACACTCAGCCCCCTGGCCTTGAGGGAACTGAGAAGATCTGGTGAAAGCTGGAGGGTCCACAGATCTGGGTGTTACACTGCACCAACAAAATGAATGAGCAGACATGTCACTGGCTGCCCAGGACCTGGAGCCCTACACCAGAGCTCAGAACATAGATGGGACAGCTCCTGCCTCACTTCTGCCCTCCGGCTTTCCCACAAAAGTTCTCCTGAGGTAGACAGTAACCCAGAACCAACAGACAGAGCTCGAAGCCAGCACACATGGCTGAGAAGGTCGGGCACAGTCTGGCCTGGTGTATTTCTCCAGCCTCATCTGAGTGAGCGTCCTCACTTTACCATTTCCCCCTTTATCATTCTTTTATTATCATAATTTTATTAGTGTGTGCTATTAACTATCTTTTATAAAACATACAATGTTATCTTTCATTTCTTGAAAGATCTCCATTGTGTACAGATACCACATTTCCTTTGCCTACCCCTCTATTGACATATACCTAAGGTGATTTAAAACTGGATCTTGTAAATGCTTCCTAATAAACATGGATGTACAGGTGTCTCTCTAGTACACTGACTTAAGGAGATATACCCAGAGGTGATATGACTAAATCATATGAGGTACTCTTTCTAATATTTTGAGGAATCCCCACTCTGATTGTCATCAAGACCTGACTAATCTGCATTCCCATCCACAAAGTCTAAAGGTTCTCTCCTATCCTACCCCGGCAGCACATCTTTGGCCACCTGCCCAGAAACAACTATTTATTCAAACTCTTCTTTAAAATACTGAGGGATGTGGGGCATAGATCAGTTGGTAAAGTACAAGCACAAGAACCCAGTGATAACCCCAGAACTCATGTTTTAACAAATCTTGTCATGGGACTGGGAAAATAGCTTGGTGGTTAAGAGTGCTTGCTGTTCTTTTAGAAAACTGGAGGTTTGTTCCCAGCACTCACAACCAGTGGCTTACAACCTCCTGTAACTCCAGTTACAGGGAGATCTGATGCCTCCTTCTGGCCTCTGGAGGCACCTGCAGCTACATGCATAAACACATACATAGACATATGCACATAAGCATAAATAAATAATGAAATAAATCTTTAAAAATAAAAGCTGCACATAGAGGCACACACTTGTAATCCCAGTACTGGGGAGGCAGAGACAGGCAGATCTAGGGACCTACTGGCCAGACAGCCCAGTCTACATGGAACATTCCAGGTCGGTGAGAGATTCTGTCTTTAAGAAAGAGGGTAGGAGATGGTACCTAGGAAAGGACGCCCAAGGTTGTAATTTGATCAACACACACACACACACACACACACACACACACACACACACACACACAATCCTGGGTCCACATTCAGGCTTTACCATTCAGCACCAGTAAGAAAGAAGCAAAGAGCACAGTGTAAATACATCCAGCCTGTGGCATTACACCTAAAACACAGAAGGTTCCCCATAAGTGCTCAAGGCAGAAACATCAGCTGATGTGTTAGCAGCAGACATCTTCTTATATATAATTCCAATAAAGGCACACGGGGCTGATTTTCGCTTAGCTTTAGTTTCAAAGAAGCTCTACACTCCAGCCTGACATTCACTTTCATTACCCTTCTCCTAAATCTTTAATGCCTTGAAAACTACCCAATGAAGTTCTCACTAAAGAGATATTGGCCACTAAATTATTCTGTATTAGCAACAAGGAAGATCAGGAATTCTTCCTTTGGAGATTTATTATAAATAGTCTACGGTTAACATCTCTACAGTATATTAGAACCACCTGCCCAAAAGCCAGGAGAGGGCTTCTAGGGCCCTTCAGGGAAATCCCAGGGCAATGAGCCTCTCCGAGTTATTTTACTAGCATGGTCGTGTGAGATTAATCATCTTTGTGAATTCTTAATTGCTGTGGCCAGGAGCTCCCCAGAGAGAGTTCGCACTGTGGTCAAGTCCCTGATCTGCTTTCACTCTCGAGCTGAAGGAGAAGGGGGCGGGAGCCATGCACTGTGATTTGCTCTTTAACTCTTTCAAGAAATAATTTTGGGTATTTTCTACAGAAAAAGTGCCAGAGACACAAAGATGGTCAAGGGGACTCAAAATATATTCAAAGAAAGGCCATTTCTAGTTCAAAGAATTGGGTGGGGCCAGTATTTCTTTAGAAGCACTAAAAAATGGCAGCTACTGTTTCCAAAAAAAATGTAAGCACCACCAGGCATGATTGCCCTCTCGTTGAGCACATCTGAAGTCCAAGTAGAGAACTGTTGGTTACAGTAATCACCCCTCACCACGGAAACTTCTCTTTGCAACATGCAGAGACCACTACCGAAATCCATAAGCATTCAAAATGCAGAGTTGGGGAGCCTAGTCTCAATGGACGCATGTACAGTACAACTACTACCACATCTAAGGTTCAGGGGTCATTGTGGAAGAAGTGGGGGAAGATTTTAAGAGCCAGAGGATCAGGGAGTTTGCTTTGAGATTGCGTCTTCTAGTAACACTGAAGCTTCACCCAGAAAGTCTTGCCAACAAATGTGAGCAGAACAAGGACAGCACCAAGAGGCATGCTGAACTAGATAGGCTCAACCCTACACAAAGAAGTCCAGGCAACCAGGAAATGCTGAGAGCAGGTGGCGGGGTGGGGGGAAAGTCTTCCCCATGTGATGGTTTGAATGAGAATGGTTCCCATCAGCTGGGATGTTTGAATGCTTGAGCTCCAGTTAGTGGAACTGCTTGAGAAGGATTAGGTGGTGTGGCCTTTTTGGAGGGGATGTGGCCTTGTTGGAGAAGGTATGCCACTGGAAGTGGGCTTTGAGGTTACAAAAGACCCAGTCTTTCTCTCTTCCTAGCCTTGCAACTTGCAAATCAGATGTGAGCTCTCAGCTACTGCTTCAGCACCATGTCAGCCTGCTTGCTGCCATACTCCCTGCCATGATGATAATATACTAACCCTCCAAAACTGTCCCCAAACCCCGAGTTAAATGCTTTATTTTATAAGTTGTCTTGGTAGTGGTATCTCCTCGGAGCAGCAGAACAGTAACTAAGACACCCAGAGAAGAATGCATCAATTGTTTATCAATACGCAATGGTCAGCCTTGAAAATATATACATACAAGTAACATTATGCAGATTGAGCAGGTTATATTTAGGAATACACACACACACACATACATATATATGCATGTAACAGCAATGAATGGGAGGAAAGGGCTATGAATTTGAAAGAGAGGAAGAAGGCAGTATACAGAAGGGTTTGAAAGGAGGAAAAGGAAAAGGGAAATAATGCCATTATATTATAATCTCAAAAAATAAAAGAAAAAAATTTTTAATGTGAGTGACCAAGATGTTATAAGAACTACTCAGTAAACAGTATTGAAGTGTCAGGCACTATTGTAGGCACCTTACATGAACTTACACATTGATTTCTCACACTAATTTGGTGGGATAAGGATATTTACTGTTCCCCCATTTTACAGATGAGAATGCTGAGCCACAGAGAAGCTAATTAACTTGCCCAAGGCCACACAGCAGGTCTTCAGAGTCTACTTGCTAACTACAGTGTTTCCCTGCCTCAGTTGGTCTCCCAGTACCCATCTGTGATACTCCATGACTATTAGGCCTAATAACTACAAACTAAGCTATTAGAGATTCAGTGTTGAAATATGAATTATTAAGATTTAATAAAATACCATTTAACGTCTAAGAAGGTTTGAATTTATAAACTGCTTCCCTTTTGTTCCTACGAATGCCTGCATATTCTCAAAGGGTGAATGCAAATTATTACTCAGAAGCAATCTCATCTTTGACCACGCCCCATCTTCATCTGTATGCATGCTTCTCCTCCACAAAGGGGTGAATGATGAAATAAACCTCCACTCCCCACCACCCAGGTCACAGCATTCTGCTTGGCAAGTGACAGCTTTCACAGGAACACTGAGGTCACTTCGACCCTCTCCAGCACTCCTTGAATTTCCTAAGCAGCATGCCTGACAAGCAGGCTGATTTGCTCAGTGTGGTCCTGGGTGGAAGAGGAGACTGAGATCTCTGATAAGGATGTGCACAAGATGTGGTTCTTCTCATAGAAAGGAGGTAAGAATCATGTCTTGT